>NW_022145600.1:35933894-36053894 GCF_000002235.5 Strongylocentrotus purpuratus
CAAAATATACACTGTATACACTCCCTGCAAAGTAACTTTCATTAGGTACTACCTACTGATCACAATAGGGACTTTTACATTTGCACGAAGACAACGTGGATTGTTACGATCGACGTCCTTTTAATGCACTGCCTTGAATGGACGTCACACGTATCAGTTCACGCAAATCTAAAAGTCCCTATTATAGGACCAAGGTGCACTGATCTATCATGATGAATATCATTTTGATGTTTCACTTTAGGTGTTGATTTCCATCTCATATCAGAACTCTTAATACTACTGTACATCCTTACAATAAGCTTATGAATGCCGATGGTATTTAGGATGACATCCTAGACTGACTCGGTTTGAATCCTACACTCAATTCATATACCTACAGTTAAGAATTAAATTATTCATACCCTTTCTGAGTTTTGTAATTATTTAAGTCAGAGAAAATTGATTTGTCTCTATTTATGTTTCTTGAAAATCTAAAAATATTCAACGAAAGCCCTTATTCAACCAGCCCACCTTTCAATCCAATGTTAAGAAAAACATAAAAATCATAGGGGGTATGAATAATTTAGTTGTTAACCTTACATGAATATACAAATTAGTATCAATAAATATCACTTTATGGTTCATCTGTTTGAAAAATGAAGTTGTTAACCTTACATGAATATACAAATTATTATCAATAAATATCACTTTATGGTTTATCTGTTTGAAAAGTCCTGGGGTGTGTTTCACAAAGATCCTAAGTTGCACTTATCTCTAAGTTGGACTTAACAATTATGGAAAGCCATTAGCATCTATAAAAATATTTTGTAAAAGTCATTTAAAATGCATAAAATGTTGATTCAAATCATTCATGTTTTCTATTGTCAAGGATATTTTATGTTCTTGATGTGGAATTTATAAAAAGTCTAAAAATATTTGATATTTCGCTTTTTAATATATATTATTTTAAGGCTACAGATGGCTATCCATAATTTTTAAGTCCAACTTAGAGTTAAGTTCGACTTGAGATCTTTGTGAAACACCCCCCCCCCCTGGTCTTGTTGTGCTCCTATTTACCTCAACTCTGTATTTGATTCCACAGGTTCCCTTCTGACCATGACGACTAGCAAACTTGTCTCCAATCTGAGGTGTTCTCACGGACCTCACCTAGAACACGAAATACAAGTATCGTTAAAGCACAAAACAACAGGTCTTTCAAAGAATGTAATAAAAGAAAAATAGGAGTTCATTTTATCTTTCTCTTTCCTAAAAATTGTCCAAATACACTTTCCAGTGTACCAGAAGACAATATACTAATCATCTTTAAACATGATCAGAATCTTAATGTTTCATTAAGCCATACATTCTGTTAGTAATCCTGTGAGATTAGGTCTTATTTTGTTCGTATATAGATATTCCCATATGAAATGATGTCCTTGTTAAAATATTCTTAATGCCAAGTTTAAGTACTTGACATTTAGAATAAATAAAGGGTGACTCCATGCAGCATGTCCCATGTGACATGCCTCTATCCATTCATTTCACCCACAAATTAAAAAATCTCTTCACATTTCCATTGGTAGTGGTAGTGTCAACAAAAGAACCATTACTCAATGGTCAAATATAGAGCTATATTCATTTTGGATGAAATTGACTAATAAAGTTGTACATTGTATGGGATGATAATCACCCATAAAGAGAGGATCAAGTTCTGGGAAGAGGTGAAAAAATAATTTGTGAGCGTGATCATTGTTATTATGCAAGTGCGGAAGAACATCAGAGAAAATATGTTCCCATAAAGGATTGCTCTTCAAATGCCTTCATATTCTAAATATGACAACAGCTTAAAAATGAGGCCCAATTTTTTGTGCCACATGTTTGTGTAGTCCCATATACATCTTTCTGTGTACAGTGCTTGTTACTTTACCAAGACTGGGCCAAATTTCTTATCATTTTGATGACTCCAGAACCTTGCAGTACACACCAATACTTATATGCTATATGATCAACCTTTTCTGATCAATTCCACACCGTTTCTTTCACAGTGTAATCGCATGACCAGAACTCAACTAGAACCTTTAAAGATAAAGTTGAGTTCTTGTCATGCGATTGCATTGTGAAAGAAGCGGTGTGGAATTGATCAGAAAAGGTTGATCATCTGGCATATACGTATATGTGTGTATGGCAAGGTTCTAGAATCATCAAAATGATTAGGAATTTTGCCAAGTCTTGGTAAAGTTACAAGCACTGTACACAGAAGGATGTATATGGGAATACAAGAACATGTGGCTTAAAAATCTGTCACAATTTTTATGATGTTACATGCCATATTTAGAATATAAAGGCATTTAAAGAGCCATACTTTTCAGGGAGCATGTTTTATCTGAGATTCTTCCACCCTTGCATAATAACAATATAACAAACATAATAGCAAATGATTACGCTCACAAATTAATTTTCACCTCTTCCCAGAACTCAACCTTCTCTTTAAGTGAAATATCCGATGGGGCCCAAAACCCTTAATACTGACCTTGATCTTACAGAACTTGTATCCATCTTGATTGATGCTGACCATGACCTGGTCGATGATACCCGTCTCAGTAGATCTCATGAATGTACTGCAATCTCGCTTGGTGAAGCGTCGACTTGTGCCTTCAAGCTACAGCAAATGAATGAGCAAGAAAAGGAAGTCTTTCTTAAGGAATGTTTTAGTAAAGAGAACACATGCTTTGTTGAGTATTTTTGTTGATTACGTTAAAAATGGAGTAATTAAGCATTTTTATAGGCCTTTTGATTGTCTGAGTTGGATGCAAAACGGGTAAAAAAATAGGCCAATAATCAGTAGCAACGTTGTCATCCACTCCATCATTGTCACTGTCACAATGAATATAATCATACACTACCATCATCATCATCACCATTATCATTGCCATCATCATAACCATCATCACCATCACCATCATCAACACCATCATCACCATCATCATCAACTCCATCATCATCACCATCATCATCACCATCATCATCATCATCATCACCATCACCATCATCATCATTACCATCATCATAACCATCATCACCATCACCATTATCATCATTACCATCATCATAACCATCATCACCATCACCATTATCATCACCATCATCATAACCATCATCACCATCATCATTACCATCATCATCATCATCATCATCATCATCATAACCATCACCATCATCATCACTATCATCATCATCACCATCACCATCACCATCACCATCACCATCACCATCACCATCACCATCATCATCACCATCATCACCATCACCATCACCATCACCATCACCATCACCATCACCATCACCATCACCATCATCATCATCATAACCATCATCATCACTATCATCACCACCACCACCACCACCACCACCACCACCACCACCACCACCACCACCACCACCACCACCACCACCACCACCACCACCACCACCACCACCACCACCACCACCACCACCACCACCACCACCACCACCACCACCACCACCACCACCACCACCACCACCACCACCACCACCACCACCACCACCACCACCACCACCACCACCACCACCACCACCACCACCACCACCAAAATCCTCCTCATTATCATACCTCATCTTCATTCTCTGGTAGTGTGCATGTCTTGCCGATGATGACATCATCACCTGATACCCTGGAGCCGGGAGGGATGATTCCATCTTCTTCCAGCTTGTCATAGACCGCATTGCGCATTCCTAAAGAAAGACCAACAAAAGACAATAATTTTAACAAATGTCCATTCAAAGGAATGCTCACTGAAACTTTGTGCCTAGTAAATCAATTCCCATACGACTATTTTCTTTTGTCAGAGACATATTACAAACTTCATGTTCTCTTTGCATGGCTCACTCTCTCCGAACAATGTTGTGGTACACCCAATACCCTGTAGTATATCAAAATTGAAACTTTACAGACAAAACTTAATAACTTTGCCCGCTAGCTAAGTAATCAATGATTTTGTGTCTACCTTTAAGGTTTACAACCGACTAGATGCATCTTTAAGTATCTTTAGAATCCCCACAACTATATTTAACAAAAAAATAATAAAATATCTTTCTAGCTCATGCATTAGAATGAACCACCACACTCAATAACTTCAGAAAGGTCCAAAATGTGAGTTAATTTCATCTAAATGCACACTGATCAATAAATGATGTAATTAGCTTACCCTGACAGGTCTCTCTAGATGGTTTCTCAAACATCTCATCCTTATCAACCGCCTTCGATTCAGCATCTTTGTAGGACCGGTAGAAAACAGATCTGAAACAACAGTCAATCAAAATATGCTAGTCAAATATGAAGGCAACTTCAAGCAGTGATAAAACATGAACATGCATGTGGTTATATGTATTGAATGTGTATGTGCTGTCTACAATCTTCAGATATTGAAGCAGGAATGATAAAGATAAAACAGGTCATCAAGCGTTCTATAACCCACAAGCAAAAAAGTGTTCTCTGCGATCTTAAATGGAAAAATGGTCCATACAACATGCCAATACTGCAATCTTTCTCTGATATATCATGACCTGCATGGTGTATTTCAGTCTCGCTAGTATCTTTGATTAGGAAACTACAATATCGTTCAAAAGACTACAAAGTCCAGGACTGGATTAAATTGAAGTGGACTGCTTACGAGTTAGGTTCCTGCAGAATAAATATACCTAGGAAGGTTACATGACTGGCCTAGTTTTACCAAGCATGCAATGCAACTCGGCCCATTAGGGGTCAATGACCTCCTCACCTGAAGAAGCCTCTATCAATAGCACTTGCATTGAGGATGACGGAATCTTCCTGGTTGTATCCCGTATAGGAGGCGATGGCAACCACGGAGTTGATACCGGCCGGCAGCTCCCTGAAGCGAAGGTACTCCATGGATCTGGTGGTGGTGAGGGGCTTCTGAGGGTAGTAGAGCACGTGGGCCAGGGTGTCCATGCGGACGTGGTAGTTGGTGATGTACACACCCATGGCTTGCTTACCCATAGCGGATTGGTAGGTATTACGAGGAGACTGAGGGGGAGAATCAATTTTTAAATTCAATTATTCAATTAAGTTCATTCATTTCCATAAAAATAACAATATTAGAACACATACATTTGCTAAAGGTACTGTAAATAACATGCAAAATATTTCACTAGAATATACACAAGTACATTGAAATATTAAATAATAATGGAAAAAGGGAAGTTATAAAATCCTAATAAATATTATTCATTGAACTAAACAGAAATAAAACAGTTAAGCTGGGCTTTTTATCATAAGTGGTAGTATATATTATAAGTGTTTGGATTGATCCACATTGATAACTGGTAGACATCCAATCAGTTGCAATCTTACAAATTCCTTTCTCTTTAGGACAGATGTGCTGTGGAATTGACTAACTTTAGATGGGGCCCTGGAATTTATATTCTATTTTAAAGAAGAACACACTTTTATCCTCTGCAATAAATAATCCATCTACAAGAAAAGTAGAGGTATTGTAGATTGACACTCGCCTAGAAATGCTAGGGTGTGCTCGAGCCCTGGCATAGTACTAATCTCCTATTGCAAGACATCAATGTATGTTTGCCTCTCTCCACCTAGGGAGAGTAAATCGTAGAGGTGTAGTGGTAGAGTGGATACGTCGCCGGACTGTTGATCACAAGGTCCGCGGTTCGGGTCCCGCCGCGGCACTAATGTCCTTTGGCAAAACATTGATCTACATTTGCCACACTCCACCAAGGTGATGTAAATGGGTACCTGGTAGGAATTAATTCCTACCTGGCAGGAATTAATTCCTTGAAATGCTTGAGCGCTGTAATGGCAGCTAGGCTAAAGCCATGGTAATAATAAATGCGCCTCGGAATAGATTTTCTAGATAGACGGCGCTATAGAAATGCCTATTATTATTATTATTATTATCATCAGATGAAGAGGAAGAACATCTCTGAGCTGATGTAATGACTTACCTGATTGTGATCAGGGAATGGAATGATAGATGCACAGACACCAAGGATCATGGATGGATGGATCTCACAGTGAGTGTAGGTTGAACAGTATCCCATGCCCTTCTCCTGTAGATCATCAGGTGTCATGGCCAGCATTACAGTCTCCTCCTCCATGGTGTCGATGTACTCCACCACACCGCTAGCTACAAGGTCCTGCCAACTGTAGTATGGAACATTGAATTGGAGGAATATGAGTTTGTTGGTTCTATGAATCATTGTTACCATGTTGATTACATCTAGAAAACTATCTCCAGATGAATGTCTCCCCCAGGTCTTTCTGGTGGTATTTAAATCTGGGTATATACGTTCACTTAAAGCCACACTGCACTTCTTGTAGCTACTTGTGCTCTCTATATAACAAACAATGCTTAATTGGTAACCATTGGTCCCCCATGACCCTAGTTTTCTTATGTTAATTGAGAGCTGATTTGATCAGATAACAACTTGTCCAGTGACCTTGCAGGGTAGTCTAATCCTTCATTTACACTAGTACAGATGGCCTTTAAATTTATACAGATGACTAACAAATAACATTTGAAAACATCAAGAAATAGATCTGACTCATGTTAATCTCATTACCATATAACAATATTTGAAGAACACTAATTCAGACCTCACAATACACACTCAAAATGTCAAGAACATTTTAAAATGATAGGTCAATTATCAAAGAGATGTCTGTCTGACACTTGATCTTCTACACTGCTCCAACATGAATAGAAACTATGCAAGCTAAAAGCATCTTGTAGTTCACAAATTTCCAATCAATCCTCTCCGAAAACATTCCTGTTGACTTGTTTCAAGTAGCTTAATAGCATGATCAACTCAAGCGTGTGACCCATTGCCCTTTCTTACCTGTAATTGTTATATTCTCTCTCTTTGAGCATGCTAACATGGCGTTTCTTGAGCAATAGCTTCTGGTTTTCTACGATCAAGAGAGGGCGACAGATCCTTCCAGCGTCGGTGAAGATGCGGATCTCTCTCTCCCTAATGTCTCTCACCATTGAAACCTATATTAAATTTTACATAGATATACATAGATATGAACAGTAACACAAATATTATACAAATATTTCCATAAGTTAATATGATGGATTTCATAATTACTAAATAAAATAAAGAGAAACGAAAAGGCAAAACATTCTTTATACATGTATGTTTCATTTATCCCCAAAACATGAGCATAACTTGTGGGTGCCTTGAAGATTGAAGATAAAGTTGAGTTCTGGTCATGCGATTGCATTGTGAAAGAAAAGGGTGTGGAATGGATCAGAAAAGTTGATCATATAGCATATAAGTATTGGTGTGTAATGCAAGGTTCTGGAGTCATCAAAATCATCATAAATTTGGCCCAGTCTTAGTAAAGTAACAATCACTGTACACAGAAAGATGTATATGGGACAACACAAATGGAGTCGGGGCTAGTACTACCTTGATTTTCTTATCTTTCTATGCTCATCACTCAACCAGTATACATTTTCATCCAAAATTGTTTGGCACATGACATTTATTTGTAATCTTGAACATTCAGTGTAAGTTTCGATAGATTCTGTGAGAATTCATTTTCTTTTTTTTTTTTACCAGAATTCAAGTTTATCTTTAAGTGTAAGACACAAATTACATAAAACAACTGCCCCTTCTGGAGAAAGAAACTTTAGAATTAGAAAAAAAATAGTGTTGTTTCACTTATGATGCACTTATTTTGCAGCTTTTTGAAACCTTTGTGAATGTCAGCCACTTGTGAAAATTCTCCAAAGTTTCTGGTTATACAATAACTCTCTCAACCAATCGCATTACTTACTTCTGATACAATGATATCCATCTGTCTACGGAGTTTCTTCAGGGTGTTCATCAGCTGTTCAGGGTCTCTATGGATGCCTACCCAGCAACCATTCACAAAGATCTTCGTCGCTCTAAAACCAAAAACAAATTTGATTCATTTCAGGTGATACCTTATCAATCTTAAAAGCAGTCTGCATTTGTTTTGGACATGCCATAGTGCAGAACATAATCTCTGCTGCCATATCCCAGAAACTCTGCAAAATACTCTGTTACATGATCCGAAAATGCAGATCACTGCCTATTCAAGCAAATTCATAGAAGTCATACACTGAATAGAAGGAAAATTAATTTTTCCTGAAAAGTTATGTGTTACTGTATTCTTGTACCAGGGCTCGAAATTAGCGGTTGCCCGGGTGCCATTGACCACCTAAAACGCCACCGGGCAACCTAAAAGTCCCGTCTTGGCTGCCCGGCTGGCAACCAACAAAATAAATGTCAAAAAAGGAAATGATCTCAAATAGCCCCGTAACGATTACGAGCGGCCGCTCTCTACTAGCTTTGTATTCATTGTGTGCATTTCTTGGTCGGCACGCACACGCGCGCTGAATCTCCGTCTAAAATTGTATACACAAATTTGGTCGTAAAAAACTTGATTCACCTGGCTTACCATGTCGCACGCACGTGTACGCGAAAACACGTACATTTTCGCGGTTGCGAGACGGAGCGCAGGGATCGAGTTTTTTGCGGTCGATTTTGTTTCGATAGATCATATTAGCTGAACCTAGACCATTTGCTAAAAAAGATCGCCAAACTGCAATCAATTTCCATCATGATTGCCGCTATTGTATATAGTTTTCGTGAATAGAGGTATGAAATCAAAGCTTATTTTGTGATTATTCTCGCCATGATATTCATTTTTCAAATAAGTTTTCACAAGAAAATCGGAGAAAATGATCGTGACTGACAGTTCAGTTGCACAGTGCAGTGTCACTGCACAGCTGCTGTGTGAGCTGAGCTGAGCTGAGCTGAGCTGAGCTAAGTTAGAGTCGAAGAGACTTGACAACACTTTGAAATTGCTATCTGTTTGCATCATTATTGCCGTGAGTAGTTTCGTGAATCGAGGTATGAAACCTGAGCTTAGAACTAGTAAAAGTGTTACTTATGTCTTAGTTTTTAAACGACTGTCTGATTTTCTTGTGAAAATTTTACTTTGAAAAAAATGATTATCGAAATTCAGTAGAAGATCTGAACATGGTCATGGCCAGAATAATCACAATCTATTATGTTACAGTCAAATGCATTAAAACTTAGTTTTTTAACTAGATAAATGCTTTCTTTTTGAATGGGTAATTATGACGCAGGAAGCCCGAATTAAACCTTAGCATACAAAAAAAAATCTCAACAAACTATCCTTTTATGAATTAATGAAAAAGTAGCCCCAGAAAAAAGAGCCCTCGAAATGAAAAAAAAGCTCTCGGAAGTTGAAAAAGTAGCCCCCCAAAAATGTCCCCAAAATTTGAAATGGAGCCCCTGAAATGAAAAACTTAATTTTTTCCCTGACTGTTGTACCGGGCACTGAGTTAATTATGATTTTTAATTCAAGATTTCAAGTAGCGCCCCTTATAAAAAAAAAAAGTGCCATGGTAACCATAATTTTGTTGTCCAAATTACCATCCACCATGGTTACCATAGTATCAAACGATGATGAATATAGGGTCATCAAACAATGTATTTTATTGTTTGGTACCATGATTACCATGGTTACCATGGAGGATGGTAATTTCGATGGCGCGACAATTGCGACAGACCCGATGGCAGATTTATGCATTACACAAACCCCTTTAAACATATTCACTGTGACCACCTAAACTGCCATTTGGCAACCTAAAAAACTGTATAGGATGCCCGGCTGGCAACCAAGAAAAAAAGTTAAGTGAGAGCCCTGTGTACCATATCAATGCATTATGAAAAGACACTTTCAATAATGGCAGTCCCATTTCTTCCTTTTCCTCTTATTTTTTTTCTCCATGGCAATGGAAAAGGGCACAATACTTCATTTAGTGTGGCTTTCATACATAAATAATGATCAAAAGATAATCCTGGGGGGCGTTTCACAAAACTTGTCACCAGTGACAAATGACAATTTGTGTTATAAGCTACTGAAATCCTTGCTGATTGGTTATCAGTCACTGATTTTTGTTATTTGTCATTGAAAAAGGGCTTTGTGAAATGCCCCCCAGATCTCAAATCTTGAAAATCTTTCGAAACTGCTTACTCGTTGATGGCAGAGGGCGCTATCTCTTCCAGGTTTTCCATGCTCCATTCCTCCAAGAACTCTAGGATGGGACTGGGTTGTGAACCCACAGAGATATAGGCCATCAAGGCAAGGTTCTTCACTAGGCCTACAGCGTGGCCCTATTAATAAATAATAATATGGTTATATATATATATATACAGTGCCGGTATCCGTCAGGTTGTGACGCTCATGGTGCTTTACACATATTACCCTGAGCTGCCAAAGTAACTAGCGCTCAAGCATATCAGGTACCCATTTACACCTGGGTGCAGAGTGGCAAATGTAGATTAACGTCTTGCCAAAGGACATTAGTGCCGCGGCGGGACTTGAACCCCGTACCTTGTGATCTGCAGTCGGGTGACTTAATAACAAACATGATCAGTTTTAGGTGGGACTGTTCAGTGCCGTAACGGATGGTAATACAATTATAAAAGCATGAAATGTTGAGGAGTGAAACACTCATTAAATATGCCTAGGATTACATTCATAAAAAGTCATAAGGTTAGATACTAACAGGGTCCAGTGCAGATGGGGCTAACATTTTTACTCCAGAACCCAAGGATTTCTAAATCTAAACAGGGAACCAGACCAGACATTGATATCCTAAATTCATTAATCTAAGGAAAATGTAGCATGGAGCCTTGTTTCGGGTCGAATGTGAACGATCTACAAAAATATCAACAATTGCTTGCATTTAATAAATAGGAGCCTGTATTTGGAAGTTGGCTCAAACATGCATTCAAAACCTGCTTGACCTAATTGACCACGTCAAAAAAGGGTAGCTGACTTGATTAAAGGGATCCGGTAACTTTGTCTTGGATCCTTTAAAAAAAATCCATGATTTAGCTCATCCTGCGATGATAATTATAAACCTTTAGGTCAGTCAGTCAGGAACCCCATGACTATTACAAGCTGATTGCCTGTCTGAATATCAAGATATTTATGATTGAAAATCGAAATCGAAATTTTGTGTTTGCCAAACAGTTTTCATAACACTACAGTCTATTGGGGAAAACGAGTATGGTAAAACCGGTCACTCAAAGATTTTTACACTTTTGAGGCACTTCTTGATCATTTTGAAGCACGTAGGGCCGTGCATCTCAGATTTAACATGGTTAAACGATCCCTTTAATAGACATACCTCAGGAGTCTCTGCAGGGCAAACCATGCCCCACTGTGTGTTGTGCAGCTGACGAGGGCGGGCTAACTTTCCGTCACGTCCAACGGGTGAGTTGAGGCGCCGCAGATGAGAGAGGGTGGATACAAACGTCAATCTGTTCAACACCTACACAAACAAAATACGACACAGATTTATAACATTGTGACATTGGCCCTTTGTATACCATTTGTCTATTCTATATTTCAGAGTTGCACCTTCTTAAGCTTGTTTATACAGGCAGATGAACCCACTCTGACCATGCTTTGAAAATGATTTCAAATCTACCCTTTTTTAATGAGGGAAATTTTTGTGTGTGTACAACTAAATTAACATTGCAGCGGGGCAGTCATTCACCCATTCCATCGCATAGTCATCATCTTTCACTGGCTTGTTGGTTGGGCACTTTGGAAACCTGAAGCGTATTCAGTTCATTGTGTGAGGGGAGTGAATGAGAAGCAAATATATGCAAATATATGCAAATAATGTTACATTTCGTCATTCAAAATGACTTATATTCATCTCCAAGTTACAAATTGATTAGATCATATATGTGATATTTGTATCCAATCCAAAAGGTATTTGATGTAGTTCCTTACAAAGCCCTGCACACATCACTCCACATGTTTGGGCCACTTAAACAATAATACATGACTTCAAAAGACTTCAGCAGTTTATTGATCTGGTAAACAGGTGAAGTTGTCTTCATAATAATATGTAGATGGTTCTTCTTCTTCCATTTTGAGTACATACCTCTTTAAAGAGTATTATCGTACTATACTGGGGTGTGTGCAGGTGGACCACTACACCGGGGTTTCCCCCTACTCTTATAAGAATAGTGCAGTGGGTTCTTAACATGCAAAGGTAGTGACTCTTCTCTACACAGGACCTCCATTTAACGTCCTATCCGAGGGATATTCCTAAATCAGTAGTTGTTTAGCTTATGATAATAAACCTTATGGTAATAAACAATGAAAGAGTGAAGGATGTGACGTACCTGTGATACACCAGCCCTTGCTTGATGAGCTTTCTTCTGATCACCCCAGTTACCAGTAGCCAAGGAATACTTGAGACCGTCTGTGATGATCCTCGTCTTAATGGCTAGCTCCATGTTGAAGTCCTAATGAAAAATACAAACACAGGATCATAATAAAAATAATATAACTTGCCAAGGAATGGTGGGATAACGACACATAGAATAAAAGTAAAGTATTTCAGAGCTGCCATAGGTCATCAGAAGGCAAAAAAAATTAGTATTCTCTTAATGGACTTAATTTCTTGCATATTTACAATCAAACGGACACAGAAATAAAAGACACAATTTTGCATAAAACCTTAATTTTTTTCGAATACTGATGATATTCTATCTAATATCCTTTGACTTTACCTTGCCCTTGTCAATGAACTTCTGAGCGTACATGCGAACTTCTTTCAGCAGGTTCTTGAAGAGCGCTCTGAAGAGGAAAGCTAGTAGAGGACCAGCCAGATCCAATCTCTTGTTACCATAGTGATCACGATCATCCACCTCACGACGACCGATACTAGCCAAGAGTAATCTGTGTACACAATACCTGAAAGAAGAACAGATTTCTAGTTGAACCTGATGTACTTTTCACTCTAGAGCTCTGAATCACACAGGAGTTGTAGTTGAGTGGATAAAACACTTGCCCTGGGATGTGCAGGTTGTGGGTACAAGCCTTGGCACAAGCACAATATCAATCTACATATGTCACCAACAACCCAGATATAGCAAGTGGGTACCTAGTCAAAAACATTCCCTCAGGTAGTGACACAAAGACATAATATGTGGGAAACGGACCAAACCTTGATATGCCTGTAAGAAACCTTGGAAACATATACTTTGGTAACTTTCTACAGGACTATAACCATATCAAATAAATGAACCAGTAGTTGTGTGATATGGTGATCTAAGATGGTAATCATCTCAGTTCATATCTCTATTCCCAAAGTGTGCAACTGAAATCATTAGCATCGTTCTAGTAAGACCCCCAAAATAGAAAAGATAAAAGAAAACTATTCTCTTAATGGTATATGGCAATATCTTTCAACCTCATGATGATGCCTGTATCTCTGCAAAGTCAAACAATTCCCCCTAAAATACAATCGGGACTGATCGTTTCTAAATCAGTCTTTTCCGTCACATAATGGATGGAAACACTGAATAATAATAATGATTACATTTATAGGGCGCTTTATACAGGCGTTTCTAAGCGCACAGGTGGTGCTATCTAACTTAGTATAATTATTCAACATGTTCAATAGCTCAAAAGCAACAACTTAAAATAAAATATTACTAATACATACAATACAATTCAGTTGAATGGAATTAACTACTTGTGTGCACCTCCAGTATACTTACCCAAGGAAGTAGGCTTTCTTGGTCTCACAGAAGTCGCTCACACCAACGTGAGGTAACATTTCCTTCTGCAGGATCTCCCTAGCGTACTTGATACGTCTCTCCTTGGTCACGCCTGGCCGAGCTCCACGAGCACCGATGAAGTTGAGGGCCACACTCTGCTCTTGAATGACAAACGCCTCGTCCAGAGAAGGTTTGACCTACACCAATAATATAAATACCATATCAATTACTTAATTACTTATTTATCCAATTTCTACTGAATGATGCAAAACCAAATTACATAATATTATTAATGAGAATATTTTTGTTGTATATATATATATATATATTGAATTATACTTATTGCTAATATTGTGAATTGTCACTAGAAAGTGAACTAAGTATTGATGATAATTCATTGTCTTCGTTAATTATATTGTATTTAAACTAGTATTATTTGAAACAATTGTGAAAGAAATATGATATGTTTGTAATTGTAAATTGTCATGCAATTCAGCCCAGGCTGCGAAATGATGATATTAATCAACTGAACTGAACTTAACTGAACTGAATCAAGAGAATGTGATCGTGTGTGATATTTATTGGACAAAATGTACTCATTTTACTAAGGAGAATTCAGAGAACAGAATCATAACTGAGCTTTAATTAGTATATTGATAGAAGAAAACAAAAATCATCAAAAAAAAATTAAATGAGACATTCACATAGTTGAGGATCAAAGAGCATTAGAAAGAAAATTTATGTTAACAAGTGCAGTATCGATCTGACTCGGACTGCGCATTTAGTAGTTTAGTTATGAAAAGTCAGTTATATCTTTATTTTTAGGACAATTTGAGTATTTTAACTCAATTTTTCTTTACAGAAAAAGTATTTGGTGCCAATATCTTTAATACCACATATCAACATGATACCTGAACATACTTTTACAGAGCAAAGAAGTCCTTGATGATTTGTCCCCTCAATCACTCTATATCTGAGATTTTTCCACCTGCCCTCATATGAAGAGCTTAATTCAAAAGGAGCTAAATCCACTCTTGATGAAAATTGAGTTGTTTGATATCAGAACATTGTTCACTTAAGAACCCGTCTTTCAACAAAATTGTTTACCTAAATTTTAGTAGCAATTATGAAAGAATGCACCTTCAAAGATCACTTTTCCATAAAGGCCTGCACAAAATATGGTAATCAATTTCTTTTTTCTTCAAGTAACAAAAATGGATTTAGCTCCTTTTGGAATTAAACTCTTCATATATCAAAATGAATAATAAAACACTTACCATTTCCATCATTTCTGGATCATCAAAGTCGTAGATGATGTGTTCCAGGATGTCCCTATCAGCCACGAATCCTAGAGCTCTGAAAACCACCATGATGGGGACTTCTTGTCTGATGTACGGCAATACTGATATCATCCTCTGACCAATAGCACTCTTCCTTGCACCCTACAACAAATCAAAATACAATTGAATGGAATTGAAATGGACTGTAAATGTTAAATTCAGGAAAAATAGCTTAAAAAGGTGGATAGAGTAACAAAAGAAGAGTGAGATATGCTCAACATACTTTGTCTTGTTAACATTGGAAAATATTTTTGAAAAGAAATGTTTAAGCTTTCAACATGCTGACCTGTCCTCCCTTGGCCATCATGTGAACCCAGAGTGTGCTAGTAGGACGAGAGGAGTGCTCTAAGCATGATCTACACTCTGCTGTGAACGCATACTTGGAGTCTTTCTTGGCAAACACATACACAGAGTTAGTAGACATCTTCTCCTGAGCAATCAGAACCTTCTCGGAGCCATTAATGATGAAGTAACCTCCAGGATCAAGGGGACACTCGTTCAATTCTACAAATTGAAAAAAAGATAAATCATTTGATTAAAATAGAATAAATATTGATGTCATACGTAAGACCTTATAAAAGACAAGATGTATTACCAGTATATCCCTTTGCGACTGACCCAAACATTTTGAAATCTACGGTCAGCTTTAAAAAAAAATAAAACTAGATGGAATTTTGACTGCGCGCAGTCGAAAATGATGCCTCCGCCATAGAGCAATTTAAACAAGTTTGGAGTTTAAATCTCCAGTGGTTCTTGAGATATCATGATAACAATCTCAATGTATGGAATTTCATAAGTTGACCTCTGTGACCCTTGACCTTTGACCTACGTGCTCCAAAATCTAATCAGATTGTTTTCCTATAGTGATACACACTATCACTAAGTTTGAAGTTTAAATCTCCAGTGGTTCTTGAGATATCATGATAACAATCTCAATGTATGGAATTTCATAAGTTGACCTCTGTGACCCTTGACCTTTGACATACGTGCTCCAAAATCTAATCAGATCGTCTTCCTATGGTGATACATACTATCCTTAAGTTTGAAGTTTAAATCTCAAATGGTTCTTGAGATATCGCGCTAACAAACTCAATACAAGGAATTTCATAAGTTGACCTCTGTGACCTGTGACCTTTGACCTACGTACTCCAAAATCTAATCAGATCGTCTTCCTATGGTGATAAATACTATTCCCGAGTCTTAAGTTTAAATCTTAAATGGTTCTTGAGATATTGTGATAACGGTCAAACGGGACGGACGTACGGACGTACGGACGGACAACCCAAAAACATGATGCCTCCGGCACCACCTTTGGTGGCGGAGGCATAAAAATAACCGTTTTTCAGAAAAAAAATGTATTAAAGCATTCAAAACTGAGAAATATCAGCCCAAAGAGGGAGTTTTAAAAAAAAGTAAAAGATTTCCAACTGACTGCCCATGTTTTGGCACATAAAGCGCAATACAACATTTTTTTGTTCTAGGCCTAATACAGTCCTTTCATCATAAACTCCTTGGCTTCTTTAAACATAATGATGATGATGACAATGATTCCTTAACTCATGAAAACAATCAATGTAGTAAGTTGACTACTTACAACTTCATACCCATACTTTTTACACTGATGTACAGTGAAAAGATTTTATGTGATGCCGACATGCTTGCTTGCCCCAAAAGGGTTAAACGCTAAGTCATCAAAATTACATATTTCTCAGTAAAATTCTTAGTTAAAAATTAGAACACTAGTCATAATACCCGATTCAACCAAAAGCAGAAATTTCTTGTCTCAATATTATTCTTAAGTTTTCCTCCATGCTCTGTTGATTTTTGTGTGACTTATTGCGTGGTGTATCAAATTATCTGATCGTTTATGAACCCTAGAGGTACCTGTCAAATCACGATCTGTGAGTCCATTGAGGAGACAGTACGTTGAGCGAAGCATGATGGGAATCTTTCCAATGAAGGTTTTCTGATGAATAGTTTCTTGCGGATCCTCTCCATCTTTGATCACTGTCTTTGTGATATCAACATACAATGGAGCTGAGTACCTAAAATGGCAAACACAGGTGGCAAAATTGGAGAAAAAATTATTGACATTACACACAAAGTTCACTTTTATCTCTTGCTCATAGCCTTAAGAATTCATAGTAAGCTAACATTGATTTAAAAAAATTACATTTAATGTAATTTTCACCAATTTTAAAAATGAAAATCTAAAAAGAAACATCAAATGGACTGATGCTGCATGGACAGAATCATTTTCAGCAAGAACTAATAATAATAACAATACATGAGATTTATAAGGCGCCAAATCCACTTGACAGTCAAATGCTCAAGGCGCAGCTTGTGCAAAAGATGAAATGCATGATACATATACCGTATACAAAGTGCAAAAGGAAAGGTACAGACATGAAAGGTTATGGTAATCAAATACAAGCTAAATTAAACAGATATTTCTTAAGATTGTTTTTTAACGCTTCAGCAGAACTGCTTTTCTTAATCCATTGAGGGAGAGTATTCCATAATGAAGGCCCAGCATGAGCGAAGGCTCGCTCCCCCACTTTGTTTTAACCCTAGGAGTAACAAGTAAGCCAGGGTTTTGAGAACGTAGCTGTCTAGAGGGAAAGCAATGCATGTACATACACTGTTGGCTCACCTTTGCATGTTCTTAAATTCACGGCCTTATAACACACTGCACAATATGTGAAATTAAAACTTTCAAAAATAACAGCTCATACAATAATCAATATTCACAACTCACAATTCCTGATTTCAGGTATGAGCAAGCTTCTATGTAGCAAATGCAGTAGCTACAAGGTTTACCAAGGGGGTGTTTCACAAAGACTAAGATCGACTTTTAGTTGGACTTAACTATGGCAGGCCATTCATGCCATTGTTTTCTCTCACTATTTACTGGTATCGGTCAAATCATGGTCACAAACCTACAGAATTTACATTTTTTGATACTTCATATCTGAAGTAAAAAAATATTATCTAAAGATCATAATTGAGAGCCCAATGGTGAGAGTAACCAGTGGCATGAATGGCCTGCCATAGTTAAGTCCAACTTAAAGTCGATCTTAGTCTTTGTGAAACACAAGTGTGTAAAAATAATATTGACTCACGTGAGATTTCTAAGACGAGCTTCATTAGGCATCATAGGACTTGGGGATCCATCTTTCTCCCAGTGAGTTGGCTTGGAGAGATAGATCTGCTCAAACTTGAGAAGGTATCTCGTCTGCAAGAAGTAGATTGAACAGGTAATGTCAGGTGGTTATAGAAATAATTCCTCCAAAAGAGTTTGGGTGAAAATTCACAATGGAGTTGAAAACTGACTTCAATTTCATTTCCAATTCTAATTAATTAAATATATGTATATATGGCATCTGTATTTTCCTAGCACCCATGCTACTGTCTCTAATTTCTACCCTTGTTGTGCACACTTTTAATATTCTTGTCTTTGTCAGATAAGTATAGTATTAATAACATATTACTATCTTAGCTTTCTACCCATCAACATGGATCATACTGTAAAGTATATTGAATAATATTTATCTTCCGCTAAAACTAAAGCCTGGGTAATACTATGCTTGTAGGGCTCTCAGGGAGAACAGTATTAACTACTGATGAGGCTACCCTGGGTAAACATGAAATATTATTAGTTTCATTATTATTATATCTACCACTAAAACTAAATTTGTGTTGAGAGCTCTAGAACCAGGAATCTTATCGAGTGGTGAACCAAGGTCACTTCTCACAATATTTAGTATCAAAATAAGACACAAGTACAACAGAAGCCTGGTCAAAGAAGGATTCCCTAGAGTATCCACTATGCATACTTACAGGCACTTCTTGTTCCGTGGTCATATGCTGAGCCTCGGCTTGCAGGTCGACAGCCGGAGAGTCTTCAACAATCCTCTGCACGGACATCTGGATGAACTCATCAAAGGAGTCCAGTTGCTGTCGGACAAGACCCTTCTCATCGAAGTAGGAGCTGATGACGATCCAGCATGCCTCCTGCCATTGGTCAGGGGTCAGGTCATCGGTCTCCTCCTCACCGTAAACCTCTGCAGGTACAAATATGAAAGCAATCTTAATGTGAACTTCCTGTCAGCTGAGCCAAGATAAATCCCAGTGGTTTCAGCCTCTGACAGGGTGCCAGGATGGTTTTGAGTTCAAGTTATTTGGAAGGTATATTGGTAATAATTCTGTGTGTACGTACAGCAGCCGAGATCGTGTTACCTCCACTTCTCGGCTGCTGTATGTACAGCAGGCGTACACACGGTTAGAAAAAGGATTGTATTGTGTAGCAGTTTGCCGTGAATCCTGTGAGAAAGTGTATATTATAAGTCTTCGTTTTTAGGAAAAATACTGCAAAAAAAATTGGAAAATTGACACGAAACAGTTAAGAAACATAACAACTTCTAAATCATGACCATTATTTGAACAATTGATGAAGAATAATTCAATTTTTGCTATGTTTTAGTGGGATATCTCCACGCCAGAGTTACGGGTCAAATTCAAAGTACGGGTCAAAGTATGGATATGATTCTGAGTTAGCGCTGAGGGCTTTAAAAAGACTAAAGTATCATGATTTTTGGTATCAGATCAAACAGAAAATCGCAAGCTTTCTCCTCGCACCAATATCTTATAACATTGAGCGAATGGCAGCCAGCGATAGCCAATTAACAGGGCCCTTGGCCTTCACGAAGAAGAATTACACACAAAACTCGCGCATGCGCAATGCGCTCTTCTGTTCGCTCAAGCCCGACCGACGTCATTTTTCATTCATAAAAGTGCTAGCGTCACGATGCTCGTAGTTGATTGGGTGTTAACTCATTTCATTTGCATATTTCCCCACAACGTTAAACCTACGAGTGCGATGATTTTTCTTTGTGCAGCGGCGCGTACTTACGTTCACGGAGTTGGATAGGGGATTCTTCTACGTGGCCATGTAAGCTAAAGTTCTACGTGAAGTGCGGGTACCGGCCTCCCTAATTTTAGTCTCATTTCTATTATTCGAGCATTTTTAGGATGTTCTGGAAGTTTTGGCCAGGCCCAGGGCAGAAATTGTAGAAATACCAACAGGTAACACATTCTTTATGAAAACATTAATTTCCACACAGAGATACTATTGCATGAATACGTATTCCATCGAATCATAGTAGATTCTAGACTCTAGTCTAGTCCTAGTCTAGATCCCTACTAGTAGAAATGGAGGAGACTTGATTATCTATACGTAGGACCGAAGACAATGTTACATTGAGATACCTGCAAACAAATTACAATCTCAATTGGTGAATCGAGGGTCTCACGTTGCATTAATTTACCTCTTATTCTTAAAACAAAATAGATATCGAAAATATTCTCACCTTCATCTTGTTCGAACATGTTGTCAGTAAATTATATACACACCATATGTATACAAATAGGCAATGGCTAATAGCGGGGAATTTGAAGAGTGAATATGGCTCTGCTTGCACGATCCTGTTCACGCTTTGTTTCAAGGCGAATTTAGCTAACCAAAATTCACCGAACATAGGAACGTTATAGTGTCTTTAAAGGTACAAATAGGAAGAAAGAAAAAAAGAAGAAAAAAGTTTATACTCAAAACAGTTCCCCCACTAGAGGTATTATGGTCAGAAAAGAGATTGGATTACGGATCATTTGCAAACATCATTTCAGTAGGAGTGTTGTTACCTTTGTTATTTCCTTAAACGTGCAAGTTGTACCCCTGGGGTCCCAGAGTGTTACTTCCTGAATAATCATTCTCTCAATGACTCAATCTCATTCCCCAATTCACATTGCTTCATCTCATATTTGTTTTCCTCTGTAATTCTCTGCAGTGCTATTTCTGTCTTATCTCAAAAGTCTCCCTCTAAGAAGGTAGTAGAGATGTATAATTGTTATATTGAATATAATAATTTGTATTTAAGTTGTATTTTGATATTTTACCTGGTTTATTATAATTCTGAGTCCATATCTGGTTTATTTATATATTTCAATCAATTTCGATGCAGTCCTTATTTTGTGTAATGTCGCATTCTTCTTTGCCGTTTACTTGTAATTCAATGTTGTTAACATGTTTCTTTAGTATTTCTCACGTATTTTCCTTCGTTATCCTTTCTTCTTTCTCTTGCGCTTAGAAACATTGTATTAAGCGCATTATAAATGTAATGTATTATTATTATTAGAAGAAGAAACAGGATGGTAGCCGACATGTATTTCTTACATTTGTTTTAAATGCTTATAATTGATTTGTAATGTTTCTTGTGTGGAAACATGACTAAATTGAAATTGAAATTAAATTGAATTGAAGGGTGCGAGTAGGCTGGTAGTAGAGGTAGCTGGTAATTAGAGGTCGGATGGGCTGGGAGAGGCAGCATAAAACAAATAGAATAGCATAGTAGAAGTAATGGAAGGATTGAAATTCAATAGGATAATAGAGACAATGTAGAAGGATAATAAAAGAAGTAGGATGGCCGTGGTGTAACATTGTACTAGTAGTGCGTAATGTTTGCTGTGCCATGACAAGGATCTGAAAAATTATGATTGATTAAATACAATCGAAATCCTCGCTACACTAGTTTGTTGCAGAAATCATGCTAATTGTCAATTTGGGTCAAAATGACGGGATTCTTGAAAATTGTGTAAATTTACTAAGTGGGGTGGACTTTTTCTGGAATCAGCACCTATTCCTCCATGTGGTGTCAAGGCATTAGTTCTAATTGATTTTTTTTTTCATGGACATTGAATGATGATACAAATGGCAATTTTCGAGGGGGGGGGGGGGAGGGGAGGTCGGGGAGGTCGGTAAGGCAAACGTTTGTTTTTAATCAGCACAATTTTTTTACCAAAGATCAGTATATGAAATTTTCCCCATCAGGCCCGTAGCCAAAGTTTGATGTTTTTTTTTGTTTTTGTTGGGGGGGGGGGGGGGCACATACATGTAATCGATCGACGTCCTGAGGAGGGGTCTAAAAGAGTTCAACCGATCTTGGAAATATTGGGGGGCACGTGCCCCCCCCCCCCCCGTGGCTATATGTGCCTGTTCCCCATAACAAATACATGCTCCCTGAAATTGCGAGCTTGTTACAGAAATCGCGTAATATAATGGTCAATGTGACAAAAATGACCAAATTGCAAAGCGGTCCGATCTTGTCAGTCAATTCATTTATTGAGATATATTATCAGGGCGCTTTTTATATGAAATTTGGGTGTCAAAATCCACGGTCCATTAATTATTGATGCTGCCTGAAAATTCCCTTTTTGTCCGTTTTTTCAATTTTGTGTTATCTCTGAAAAAATAGACTTAAGTTTAACTCCTTTTTATCATATGGAAAACTTACGCGCATCTGCTCTGCGCCTCGTCGCTTATCCTGTTAAGCACGGGGAACGTACACCAAAAAAGCCATGTTTTGATATAATTGCTGGTATTACGAGAAAATGGAATTTAAAAAAAAAAATCTTCGGACGGTTTCTTATAATTTGAAATGTCGTCTTAAAAATGATACTAAATTTGGGATTATTCTTTCAGGGGAAACGGTTGCACTTTTCCCCTAAAAGTTTTGACTTTTTCAGCCTGCCTATGGAGATTGCACTGTTTTTCCCCTTTTTTGTCGGGTTTCGCTCAGTCAACCAGTCGGCAAATCTTACACGAGTGACGTATAAAAAATCTTCGGACGGATTCAGAAACCTTGACATCCCACCTTTACGTTGGTATAACGATTGTTTTCATTTGTGGAGGGGAAACGGTGGCAATTTTCCAACAAATAAAAGGTAGCTTTTCATAGTAAACCAAGGTGACTGGGATAGTGTAGCGCTATAGCTACTCACAACGAGTGCGCCCGTACCGTACAAACAATGCACAGTTATAGCTTCCGTGCAATCGCTGTAGAGGTCATCAGTGTGTGTATTTAACGCAGTACAGTGCGTACAGAGTGTGTGCGTTGCGCTCAAAATCTCGGAGACCGCATTACGCGCATCATGTCTATACATGCGCACCCGAATGGGTCATTGCACTCCAACTAGAGGGAAGTCAGTATAATCATTGGCAAAGGGAATGAGTTCGATTTCGTCTACGGTGTAAAGGCAAGCCTCTGCTGGTGTAGTCTACCGTAATTTTGCATTTATTTAACTATAGGTGAGTTTCATTTCTAATTCTAGTTTGTTAGTGTTAGTAAGTAGTCAACGAGAGCAAGCGCTCGCACCCCTGCTTTGTCGCATTGAACTAGTCCGATCAGTGTACTTTCACGCAAGAGTGCACTTGAGCGCGCTCTCTTCGTTAAAGCGGTTGTTTAGTGCTGTATTCTTTTATGCGCGTTTAGGGCTAAAAGTTTTCCATATGATTAATACAAGTATACATTTTTAAGAAATTGTTTTAATTGATCGATACGATGAACTTTTAATAAAGTTATGCAAAAGGTGAACGTATTATAATGAAGTGAGATAGCAAGAGGGATAAAGATTGATGTGAAATATGCAAAAGAGAGAGAGAAAGAGAGAGGGAGAGATAGAGAGAGAGAAAGAGAGAGAGAGAGAGAGAGAGAGCAGGAAAGAGAGCCGGGAAAGAGACAAGTGAATATATAGGATCCAATACACCCATCAATCAAAATACAAGTAGGCTTATGATGAAAGCCACATTATTATTACGTTCAATTTAAATATTTTTTGGCCAGTTATATCATAATTATTGTTGTTAGATTCTAATTATTAGATATGTGGATGATTTGTAATGAATCGAGAAAGATGATGATGGATGAATAATACACTTAGAGATATAATTTAGAGAGAGAGAGAGAGAGAGAGGGAGAGAACGCGGAGACGAAAGGAGATGAGAGGATAGAGGGAAAAACACTCAGGCCTAATTATATTTTGGATACCGTGGCCCCATTAAAAAAAAATCAGTGACAAATGACAGTTTTTGAAATAAGCTATAGTGAAACTCCTTGCTTCTGATTTGTTATCAGCAGATTTGTCACAGATTTTTGTCATTTGTTATTGAAAAAGGCTTTGCTAAACGGGTCCCATGACTTATATTCATAAAACCCTGCAGCCGAGTTGTAAAATAGCCGGACTATAATCAATTGGCAACTCATATGGAAACGTTTGCTTGTATTTGTCTCATAAAAGAATTTGACCACGAACTGACTCCCACACGGTGTTGAGTGCTCAGGGGTCACAGGCCACTGGCTTCATCGGGCAGGTAGTTCCATTATGTAAATGGGTAAATTAACTATTACAAAATGAGGGGACACCTTACATTGTAGAATAGGGACACACATTGTTTTTTTTTGTGCAGAACATACTCTTTTATTGACTTACTTATTGCATGAAACTATAAAACCCAAATGCATTTTGTATTCTAACAATTGGAGTACAAAGAATAATAACAGGTGAATGAAATGCATAAACACCACAAACACCTGGGGAGGAAGCATTCATAAATTTGAATACATATAGTTAATAAACGACTCCGATGAAACTATCAAACCAAAATGAAATTTGCGTTCTGGCAATTGGAGTACAAAGAATGATAGCAGGTGAATGAAATGCTTCAACAGCAACACAAACACCTGGGAAGCTAGGAAGCATCCATAAATTTGAATAATTTAGTTGATAAACGACTCCGCATGTGGACGTTTAATTGTTGGAGCAGAAAGCAGTGGATTCTTAACAACACGAACCCATTTAACAGAATGTCGGAACGTAAATTAAATTTGGCGTGGTTGGAAAATGCATCTTTCTACCCTGCGACTTTAATGGTACGATCCAGTAAATTAAAACAGTAAAATGGCTCTTATTTTAAAATTACTCATTAAATAAAACCCAAAACTTCAGTGATATCAGAAAAAATATGTTATATCTTACTAATAATTAAAAAAAGATGTATAAACATTGTGAAAGTGTCGCATTTTACGATAAAAGACACCGTTTTAGCGAAGATGACGTCATTAGTGCGCTTGCATCAGGGAATTCAAGGTCAACAGGTCAATTAAGACGTTGATAAGTTATTGGTCGAGCCTTTTTGTTTCCTTTATTCCGACAAAATTATACAATCAATCAAAACAAGTTTGATACCAGAAGAAAGCTAACAATTAGTATTTTCATTAACCGCTTGCCCCAAAGTCTCTTGACCACAGTGAAACGAGTGAGAGCTTGCGAGAGCGGCCAAAGTATGATTGAAACTCGCTATTTGCTCTTCTCCAACGCAAAAAGAGACGACATTGTGCTGGATAAATGTATTTTTTCCGACAAAAGTACAGAAAATTTGCATATGGTCTTTTTATATTATATTTTATGAAATGTTACCCGAGTGACTTCCGGGCGCCCCAATGCTGGAAAGAAACGCACATTTTAGAAAACTTCACTTTTTCATGGAAAAATGCTTATTTGTTCTATGCACGCAAGTCAGATTGAGCGGATGATACAACGTCTCCATATGAGGTTATATTCAGGCGCGTACACGGGGGGGGGGGGGGTTTGGGGTGTTAAACCCCCCTTTTGGTATTTTTTTGTGTGTAAACCCCCCCCCTTAACCTCCCTAAACCCCCCCCCCCTTTGGATTTTTTTTTTTAAATTAAAAAAATTAAAAAAAATTCACATGGCTGACCTAAAAAAGCTGACCTTACCCCCCCCCCCCCCCCCCCCCCCCCCCCCAACGGAGCAAAATGTCAAATTTTCAAATTTCGAGACCAAAAAAAAAGAAAAAAAAAGGTCCGCTTATTAGGAAAAGATGACGATTTATTTTTCTGTTTTCGACTGTTAATCCTTGTCTGAATTCAGTTCTCCCCCTCCCGCGCGAAGCGCGGAAGCTTTGAAGTTTCCTTAAATTATTAGAGAAAGTAGACGATTCGTTGAACCGTGCTCGACTCTTAATTCTTGTCTGAATTCAGTTTCTCCCTCTCCCGCGCACAGCGCGAAAGCTTACACGTTTCATTTAATTATTATAGAAAGAAGAAGACGATTCGTTGTACCGTTCTCGACTCGTCTAAGCTAAATGAAGTTTTCCCCCTCCCGCGCAAAGCGCGGAATATTTGGTGTTTCATCATATAGAGAAAGGGAGACGATTCGTCGTACCGTTGTTGACTCCAAATCCTTGTTTGAATTTCCTCCTAAAATTTTAAACATCTGATTTCTTTAACTGATAATGATAGAAAAGTGAAACTTCGAGAAAATACAAGTGTTGTAGTTGTAGTCACTCTCGAAGTCGTCACAGCGGTTAAAATGTCGCAGTTCGTAGGGGGAAAAACTTGTCGGCCGACCACTTCAAACTTCTAGTACACGAGGATCGAGCAAGAATACCGACACAGCTGACCCGACACAGCAGCATTATTTACCCGTGTCTTTCTTGCGCCCTCGACGAGACGACTTCACCCAACAACTCCCCTCTCTCTTTAATTTACTCCCATTTCTTTTGTTTCCCCTTTCTCTTTTTTTTTTCTTCTTTTTTTCCTCTTCTTTCTTTTCTGTCTTTTCCTTTCCTCTCCTCTCTCTCTTTTTCTTTTTTCTCTTTCTTTGTTCTCTTTTCTTTCCTTTCTTTTCCTTTCTTTTCCTTTTTTTCCTTTCTTTTCATTTCTTTTTTTCCTTTTCTTTCCCTTTCCCTTTCTTTTTTCCCCTCCCCATTTTCTCAGCTCAGCCCGACCCTGGATAACCACTGATCTCTACGAGATCAGTGTGGATAACCCATAGAGATATCTCTGTGGGATAACCCGACCAACTCTTTACAGCTCGACCCGGTGGATTTCCAAGCTTTTAATACGGTTAGTAACATCTTGGTATGCCAACATAACGGCCAACCAACACATCTAGCGCATTAGCATTGACTCTCTATGCTTAGCTTTGCTGGAGTGCCAGCGGGGTGCAGATTAAAAACAATTTTTTTTATACCACCAACAGCTTAGAAGGTAAGATTAGCAACGTAATTACTAGGCTGTTTATTGGCTGACCAGAAAACTGGAGTCAAAATAGAGGGATATACTGAGTGGGATATACGCCACGGCCGCGACTCTCCGGCAGATTCATGTCGTATTCCACACATAGGAGCATCACTATCCTGGCTGTGTAGTAAAAGCTGTGCTTTTGATTCTCAACATTTCAAACACCACTGTACAAAACTCAACTGATTTCACTCGAAATCGGTACTTTAGTGACAATTGATGACACCTAAATAGCAGTAAAATATATTTTGTTTAACTTACTGATGTTAAAAAAAATAATTAAAAAAATCAAATTGTAAGTCTAGTGTCAAACTTTGCTTACAGCTGCATCGACATGATCGTGTACAGTCTATGCGATATTGTGTGGTGTGTATATGTGTGTATAGACTTCTAGGTCCCTGCCTTACAGCATGTATGCAGTGCTAAAGGTCAATACGCTTTAGCATTGACTCTATGCTTTGCTGGAGTGAGCTAAGCCTTTAAACTGTTAGGCTAGGACCTGGCTAGTAAACGATTGTAGCATTAGATCTAGGTAATTACTAGCAGTAGGCCTAGACTTTCTATTAACCATAGATTCAGAATCATCTAGATCTACTTGAATTTTGAAACACAATGTCTCCCAAGTCCCTGGTAGATCTAGATCTAGGGCCAGGGGCCCGTTCGTAGAAACCGTCATAGACTCTAAGTCTAACTTCTTGATTAAATCCGTAGTAGTGAGCAACTTGTCCGCTCCGTGTTTCACGAAGCCCTCTTTGCTAACATCAAGGACAACTTCCTGACTATAAGTCTAGGAGTTATGACGCCTTCAACACCGTCGTATCTGTGTCATAACTATTCAGTCGATGGGCAGCGCCATCATATGTCATTTATTGGGTAGACTATGGCTAGCAAGAAAGGACAATAAATCCTCAAGCTATGATCTTTCTTCACATTCACTTAAACAGGAAGTTATCATTTCTTTACATTAGAAAATCTTTTGAAAATAGTCTATGCCATGTTTATATTTTAGGTTTTTCCCACTTTTATAAACTGATTATACATGTTTCTTTACATATTGTAAAATCCTCAAAGGGATTGGTAATCTGCCACGACACGCAAGCCATAGTTGGAAGTGTATTCTTTACTTTTAATACCCATAATGCCTTTGAGATAAATTCTATCTTTAAATGTGTAAAATGAATAGTTTAAAACATGTTTTTTTAACGTTTGGAATGTTGAAGTTTGGTCATTTGATTATTCAACTGACACTTAAAACATTGGACACAAATTTCATTACATCGTATTTTTCTAAGAAAAATATATTGGTGTATTTTTATAAACTATCAAATAAAAATATCTGGGGGGTGCCCATCTCAAGAACAAAACTGATTCACCGGTCATGTAATGAAATACTCACAATTATATTTCACAAGTACTTCTATTGTAATCTACACAAATTTTAAAGTATATTGCATCTCTTATTTCTTGGTATCATTTTCAATCTTTTTTATTACTAATTCATTTAAATAATTGCGTTTTCCCTAATATTACTGTTTTAATAATCCGGTGGTATTGTAACTAGGGCTAAGTCGTGGCTCCTCTTCTCGCCGATAGTATCGATCTCACGAGATACTAGCTAGTAAGCTCTTCGTGAAACGGTTTACGAAGATCAGAGACATCTCCGTAGTTGGTGGATAAAGTTATGACTGTCTTGTCGTTGATTTCTAGGAACAAGCCCCAGTGGTCCATGACTTGAAATAAGAATGAATGACAATGTCATTTTTTGGGGGTGAAAATGTTAAAGATAAAGGTGAGTTCTGGTAATGCGATTGCATTGTGAAAGAAAAGGTGTGGAATGGATCAGAAAAGTTGATCATGTAGCATGTAAGTATTGGTGTGCACTGCAAGGTTCTGGAGTCATCAAAATCATAATAAATTTGGCCCAGTCTTGGTAAAGTAACAAGTACTGTACACAGAAAGATGTATGTATATGGGACAACACAAATGGTGTCGGGGCTAGCTTACCTTGATTTCCTTATATTTCTATGCTCATTACTCAGTCAGTATACATTTTCTTTCAAAAATTGTTTGGCACATGACATTTATTTGTAATCTTGAACATTCAGTGTAAGTTTTGTTTGATTCTGTGAGAATTCATTTTCTTTTTTACCAGAACTCAAGTTTAACTTTAAGCTTTAAAACTAAAACTAAAAGCCTGTATTGTTGAGAAGTACTAATGTCTGAGTAATGACTAATGACTACCCTAGCTACAGTAATGATTTGAGTTGATTTTATTGACTCTTTCGTCTCTAGTTCATTGTAGAATCTAGGTCTTGTTGTAGACTAGTTGTACAAAAAATTGACAATTTTTCAAAATGGTGTTTTGGCTGTGTAAATGAGCCAATAATGAATGGATAGTTGGGTACTACAATCTCTACAGTCTCTGATATCAACGGTGGTTCCACTGAGATGACATCTGGCTCCCCTAGGGTCTATACATAGACTGAAGTACGTCGTACGGATACAGATAACAGGGTAGTGTGTGGAAGGAATAGGTTGGTTTGGCAGGACCAAGATGAATGAGATATGCAACAAGTTTTTTCACTCTTTACGTCTTCAAACAGGCGCGGATCCACGAGGGGGGCCCGACGGGCCTGCCCCCCCCCCCTCCTCCCTGACCCCCCAATAACAAAATTAATGGATTAAAAATTCTCCCTTTAATGTTGGAGGGGTACTGTCTGCTATGGGGAAGGTTGACTAATGTCAGTTTTTTTAAAGAATGACCGGACGATAATTTCTGTCTACTACAATAGGAGCTCACAATGTCAGGTCTAACTCAAATGGTCCTAATAATTGTTATTATTCTTTTTCCCTATGACCTTTTCCATGATACTAGGCCTATAGCAATAAGGTTGTTGCAGCGTTGCTGTGGATCAAGGAAATGGCAAATTTACCCAGCTTTGTCAATCTGACGGACCTCGTCTCTCGCAAGGTAGGTTTATCTACTCCCATCTTCTCTACTTACCGTAATTAACGTTGTATAAACCGCCCTTGTGTATTTGGTGTACCGTGTAGTAACCGCACCCCCGACTTTGAATTTTTTTCGGCGGCAAAAAAGTGCGGTTTATACAGTATTTTCTCCCCTATAATGATGAGAAGACCTTACTCTAGAGCGATAATGAGTAAAAAAAAAAATGTAAATAAAAGAAGGTGGTAAAAATAAAAAGAGTTGTCAGTGATCTTAAAGGTAAAGACCAGTTATGGTCATGCGATTGCATTGTGAAAGAAACGTTGTGGAATCGATCAGAAAAGGTTGATCATCTAGCATATAAGTATTGGTGTGTACTGCAAGGTTCTGGAATCCTCAAAATGATAATAAATTTGGCCCAGTCTTCGTAAAGTTACAAGCACTGTACACAGAAAGATGTATATGGGACTATACGCACACGTGCGGTTTCCCGGCAAATTTTTTATCATCATGTATTAGTCAAAACGTATTCTTTCACATGACTGGAGCTTTCATTTCATTTTTTGAAATTGGGGCGTTTCCAATACTGGTCTTTACCTTTAACATTAAATGTATTTCATGACTAATAAAGAAGACAAGACAAGAAAAAGGCAAAATCAAGAGGGACATTGTAAAGTCATTTTCGTTACAGCATTTCTCTTCTTTTTTTTTAGGTTGGTGGAGAGGTTCTTTTCGCCACAGATGACTGGTTTGCTGTCGCAGAAAATCTTCTTAAGGTGGGCAAAGTTTCTTCTATCATTGTTTTTCAGTCATCAGATTTGAATGTGTTTATGCTGCGTTCAGACTTTCATGGAAAGGCTAGCAGTAAGCCCCACACAGGTCCAACTTGTCGAAAATGAAAGATGGTAACATGTATGTTGCTGCTGTGGAGTCATGCCCTCATGGGGGGGGGGGGGGTGGTTTTGTTGTCATAATTTAAAAAAAGATTTTCCCTGTATGACATTTACATGTAGTTTAAATCTGATTAAAGATAGTTTTTTTTTTTTTAATATAAGATCTATGTTTTTAATAATAATATTAATAATGATAATAATAATAAAATCTCTTGTTTATCCAGGATAGTCTCATCAGTATTCATACTGTTCTCCTTGAGGGCCCTGCAATCATCCTATTACCCTGGTTTTAGCTAAGCTACCATGAAAAGGCGCTAAAGCATTCAAGGAATTTCTTCCTAATGGGTACCCATTTATCTCACCTGGGTGTCGTGTGGCAAATGTAGATTAATGTCTTGCCAAAAGAAATTAGTGTCGCAGCAGGATTTGAACCACGAACCATGTGATCCACACAGTCCGGTGATGTATCCACTATACCACGATACCTCCAAAAAAATTATATTTCTTATGCCTTACATATAATTTCAAGAATCTTTCCAGTGAATTAATGAACTTTTTCCTTTGATAACGTTGCTTGAAGGAGGATGAGCCTGTTTGGTGGGAAGGTGAATTCACTGACTTCGGTAAGAAGATGGATGGATGGGAAACGAGACGAAAACGCATCCCGGGTCACGACTGGTGCATCATCAAACTTGGTATACCAGGTGTCATCCGTGGTGTCGATGCTAACACCAGACACTTCACAGGAAACTATACACCCAGACTGTCCATCCAGGCTGCTTGTTTGACACCAGGTAAAACCTTTAATTTCATTTTAAAGATAAAGACCAGTTATGGTCATGCGATTGCATTGTGAAAGAAACGTTGTGAAATCGATCAGAAAAGGTTGATCATCTAGCATAGATGCACTGCAAGGCTCTGGAATCATCAAAATGATATGAAATTTGGCCCAGTCTTCATAAAGTTACAAGCACTGTACACAGAAAGATGTATATGGAACTACACACACGTGCGCGACACATGCGTTTTTATCTCTCACATCCCAATTGATAAACTAATTTACCAAATATATCAATTAGTAGGTGGTTTCCCGGCAAATTTTTTATCATCATGTATTATTCAAAACATATTCTTTCACATGATTGGTGATAAGAGCTTCCATTTCATTTTTTGAAATTGGGGCATTTCCAATACTGGTCTTTACCTTTAAATTTGATTTCCAAAATGGTGATCGGACATTTGTTTCAGCAACACTTGCTCTGATATACAGGTTTGCACCGTGTAATTACAGTACGTAATATAGCACTGGGTTTGAGGTTGGATTTAGGTCAATGGTTGGGTATAGCGGTGAGTGTAGGGTTACAATTCTCCCTACCGCATATATAGCTGAAAACAAGCCATTGTAAGTGCGGCTCTAATTTTACAAGCGAATTTGCCAGGATTTTGCAGTAACGTGAGCTTTCGGTCAAAACGGGCCACACTGTATTTGACTCACACTTCTGTCAATAGGACTAAGAATGAGAAAATGTAGCTTTGCCTACATCTCTATCGATGTAAATTTGTTAAGAATATAAACCTTTGGTATATTCAAATATGTGACCTTGCTGTATATCTAATACAGGAAATTCTTAAAAATTACTGTCTGGGGAAAAAAAGCCAATTGTGTTGCAGCATGCCAAGTTTTTTCACAGAGTTTGCCAATGCTGGTGTATTAGTTTTTACTAAAAGAGTATGCTTATTAATTTTGTATTTTTCCAAATTTGTCACTATCGAGCAAGATCAAGAATTTGCAGACAATGAATTATAGCATGTCGTAGTATAGCAGAATATGTGTTTTAGAATCACCGGAGTTGGTGTGTCTGCAAAAACGCAGAGGTATTGGAGGCGCAATGCATTATGGTTTTTATGGGAATGTATTTTGCTATGTCTATGCAGTAGCGAGAATTCATATTGTAGACAGTGTACAGTGTACAAAATCGACTGCAGAGCAATTATGGCTAGAGTACATGTATGTGTCTTACAACACTCCAAAACATCTCACCATAACTGGCTGCCAAACAGCTAATCTATCATAACAGGTGACTGCATGTTCTTCTGATAAAATATCACTACTTTTTAAATATGTTTGAATAAATCTACTCGTCATAGCCATGTTTTTAAAATGATTACCGGTATGTGTTATCTATACAATAATCTGCAGTACTGTTTTTAGAAGATGCAACAAATATGTGGTTGAAAAACCGTGCAAGCTTAATCATTATATCTTTGTGATCCTTGAATCAATAAAGAACACCCACTGTAGAAAAGCATTACACCGTACATGAATACATGTATCATATACGTACCCTTGGTCTGTTAGAAGGTGCTCAATCATCTATTTTTAAGTAGGTTTTATAAACTTTAAGTTAATGTAAATTGAAAGTAGTCAAACATTCTAAAATACTGCAAATCTGTTTTGATTCTCTCACAGATGTGGAATTCCCAGATCGATCTAGTGCTATGGGGTCCAAAGCAACTGAAGAACAGTTTGAGGAAATGAAGAAATTGCAAACAGAGGTCAGATATTTCAAAATATTTAAATGAGCATTAGTCACCCTCTACATTATGAATAATAATAATAATATTACATAAGATTTATAAGGCGCCAAATCCACTTGACAGTCAAATGCTCAAGGTGCAGCTTGTGTAAAAGATGAAATACATACATGATACATTTATACAGAGTGCAATAGGAAAGGTACAGACATGAAAGGTTATGGTAATCAATTATAAGCTAAATTAAACATATATTTCTTAAGATTGTTTTTTAACACTGTAGCAGAGCTGCCATTCTTAATCCATTGAGGGAGAGTATTCCATAATGAAGACCCAGCATAAATCCTGTGTCAATGTGCTTCCAAATTCAGGAGAAATATTTGAATCATCAGGTGTTAGTGGACAGCCTATTATCTCTTTACTTTGAGTATAATATCTGTATTAGTTTTTGTAGGATATTATTTTAACACTTAATAGCCAGGAAATTAATTAAAAGCCATTGTGATTAAGTTTTGTACCTACTTTCGTAATATTTGTCGGAGTGAACTGCAGAGAGTAAAGATAGTGCATGTATTATGTGTACATCCAGTAAGGGGGGAAGTTGGTATTTCAAGAAGTGGAATAGATACTGATGGTAATTTCAGTCTCAGATGTATATGGCTTATGTCTTTTGTTTTGTTTTGTTGCAGTCTTGGGAGGAGATAATTCCAATGAAGCCCCTAAGGTCTGGTACTGAGGAAACCTGTAACAACTATTTCAGCATCGACAGCGAGAAAAGATGGACCCATATCAGACTCAATATGTTTCCAGGTAAACATTCAGCTAGGTTGTGATTAAAATCCATTGTTTTGACAAATTTGTTGTTGTTTCTATCCATTAATGATGGCCTTATTCTATCAATTTGTTGACAAGATCCTGTAAATCAGGGACTATAAACTAGTGCTGGGAGTTAGAGAGAAAATCATGGACTAGAACTTTTGTAATATTTTGTCCATACACGTAACCAGATTGGAACCTGAAAAAAACTCCAAAATATCTCTTAGGTTTTGACCTACAGTACACGATACAATGCGATTATGCGCCCTGTCAAGACCATAATTGTCAAATAAAGAAGTGTTTCGTTATGTTAATTGACCTACCTCAGATTTACTAAAACTAAATCAGTGTAATCAGTTTTATACAGTTACTGACTTACTTGACTTAATTAGGTGCATAGGACGGTGTGTCTCCTTGCTCCCCTATGAGAAATCATGCTCCAGTCTGATCTGTCCTGGGCTCGTTGCTCTGCCTCTTGTGTGGATAGTCCCACATCGTATTGAACCTGGTCCTTCCATCTCGTAGGAGGGCATCCCGAGGTCTGCATGCATTAAAGTCATTTTGGAATGCTTGGTATGGTAGGCGGTGATGCGGCATGCGTAGAACATGGCCAAACCATTTCAAGGGACGTTTGATTATTTCCTCGCATATGGTGCTTGGGACAAATGGGTTTTAAATATGAAATAAAAACTGTATGAAATTGTTATTCTATTGCTCAGATGGTGGAATAGGAAGACTGAGGGTCTACGGTGATGCCAAACCAAACTGGTCAGAAATTGATCAGAATTCTGTGAGTATTCTAAAATCATCATTTTACCTTTCAAGTTTTCAATGGTAAATTGAAATTAGAAAGCAGAAAAGACATGGAAATTCAACTGGACGTAAAATACCACAACATTGTCCCACCAATTGAAATTAATGTATGTAATGATGTTGCGATGTGTGTAAGCTAAACGCTTCACGGCTTGCACAATCTCTGAATGGCTGATGATGCAGAAGAATATTTGCAGATCGTGTATTTGGTATTACTGCACACAATTTGCTGCTCGAAAGAAGTCAATCGTCAAAATTTTCTCCAAATATGGGATCGTACACATTCATGAATAGGGAAATCAAGTTTCATGAATAATGCATCTTGCATGGAGTTCTGTCAGAGAAATTAGACACCTAGTTTTCGGATGGTTTGATTTAAAAAATAATGCGATAACTTGATAAAACAGACATCATATTTCATTTTTCTTCATACAAACATTTTGAATTACTACCGGTAATTAGTTTATGTGGGAAGTTCTGACTCATGAATCCTGAAAATATGGATGCAATTTAGATGCATTGTTTTGTCATTTTGATCAAAGCAAGCGCACATGCCGCTAGAAGTCCAGCTTTGAAGAAGAAAAAAAAGGTGTTAATGAGATGCAAATTGATGGGCAGCACTGTGACTGATTTGTTTTTGTTTTTGATCACTTTCTTTGTTCAGTTGATTGATCTGGTAGCAGTAGAGAATGGTGGAGTGTGCGTCGGATTCAGTGATGCCAAGTTCTGCTTCCCTAAGAACTTAATCACCAAGGAAAGATCTGTGACAATGGCTGACGGATGGGAGACAGCTAGACAGGTATGGAAGCTAAAGACACAGAATGAGCCTAACTGTCTTGATCTACCTTTAAACTGCGTATTCAATTTAAAATACCCCACAGTAATTCATATATTTTTGGGAGACATGAACCCCCCCCCCCTTCCCCCCGAGAAAAAGAAAAAAAAATATATGATACCTAACTATTAAAGGAGTAAACTTTTTCGCAAGGAGGGAAGAATATTTCATATTAACACATGCAAGGAATTGAACCTTACATAATTAACAAAGTATATTTTCTTCAGGCAGTGAAATCCCTTAGCTTTTTATGAAAATAATGTATGAATGTGAGGGGGAGACAGCTTAACAACAAAGTGATACACTGTGGGATAAGGAGAGAAATAACAAAGCACACAACCATGATGATTATTGATCAACTCCAGAGGAAGAAGCCTCATATTGGTATTGCTCCATTCTCAATGAATTGAGCCTTTTCTATTATCTGTCCTTGTTGTACGTGCCCCTCTCCCATTTGTTTTTTTTAATGTAGTCTAACATTGTGAATAGTTGTGCAAGCATGCATATGGGACTATGTGTAAAGTGGAAGATAATAATGAGGAGTCTTTGTGTCACCTTGTTATATGCTTTTGATTCAGCGTGACAGACCAGCAATCCTTGAGATGGGTAGTGATGGTGTGTTGGAATTCACAAGCAGAGATTGGGCCGTGTTTCGCCTTGGTACAAAGGGCATTATAGAGAGGGTAAGTCTATTATCATACTGTCTGCTTAACTCTTTATGCGTTCTTTTCACACCAGTGCACCGTTGGCCCTGCGTTTTGATCGCATTTGTGCACAAGTCACACTATGTACTATTCATACACGCTGCAAATTAATGCAACGCACAAGGGGTTTACGGGCAAACGCACAAAGAGTTAATGACATCCCATGAACTTGTCACTTCGACAATATCCATCTTTGATCATGACTTTTACCAAGATTATCTCAAAAAGTCTGAAAATTGGCACTTGAGTTTGACAGGTAGCTCCCAGGTAGCTCCTGGGTTTCTTCATCAGCCTTGGTTTTAGCATCTCATGTGTCGACCTTTGTTTTTGAACAAGCTCTCTGTTGGATTTCCATTCTTTGTAATCACTCTCACAATTTTTTTTCCAAGCATTACATTACTAACAATACAGGTTTTTATTTTTCGCTATACTAAATAAAGGAATAGATTAACACATACACATGTCCAATACTTATGGACCTGTGGACATACTGTGATTCTGTACAGTGTTGTCCTGTACAGAGGAATGGAAAGCATATTGCAGTATTACTCTATTTGGACCGCTGTTCAACAAAATAAGTTGGGACTAAATCTTCTTTTATTAAATGTGATCTGTGCACTAGAGATGGATTAATTAATTAATTCATTAGTAGAATAGGTCCCTTTGTGTTAATGTGCAGGTGTGCTTGCTCTGTTCAGAGACAGGCTACAATGCCAGGCTGGCATGACCTGACCTATTTTAAATCTGGCTAGCTAGCCAGCTCGTATATAGCTGCATTTTGAACCTTTGGTTAAAAAGACAAGGACTGTTAAAGACCCACTGCACTACTTATAGCTACTTGCGCCCTCTAGATAGCAAACAATGCCTAATCGGTGCCTGTTGGTCCCCCATGATCCTCTTTTTCTTATGTTAATTGAGAGCTGATTTGATGAGATAACCACCTGTCAGTGACCTTGAAGGTCTAATTCCCCCTCGCCAAACTAGTGCAGAAGGGCTTTAAAGTAGTTAAATCTGGGCAAAATTGGTTTTATTTACATAGTGTATGTGCAATAATAATTAATCATGCAATTCTATATAAATGTATTTGTCCTTACTATCACGTTACAAAAGTAAACATGCCCAATCAGAGTTTGTGATTATTTGATTTGTGTCAATGTTTTTAATATTCTCAATATTGTCTATTACAGATTGAAGTGGATACAAATCATTTTAAAGGGAATTACCCAGATTCCTGTACAGTTGAAGGTAAGTTGCATTTCAAGAGCAAAATGATTACGTTTACTCAGTTTTTCACATAATGATGTATCCTCTTTTGCCTAAAAACGAAACTTGGAAATATGGCCCTCTTAAATTTCTAATATATAAACGTACAAAGCATTTTAAAGGTCAACTGTACTAGTTTGGCTGGGAGGGATTAGACCACACAGCGTGGTCAATGACAGGTGGCTATCTCATTAACTCAGCTCTCAATTAACATAAGAAGAAGAGGATCATGGGGGACCAATGGTCACTGATTAGGCATTGTTTCTATATAGAGGGAGCAAGTAGCTACATGTAGAACAGTGGGGCTTTATATAGCTCTGGATACCTACTTGCTAACCTACAGCAGGTACCTGTCTTATAATAATGTGCTATTGATCCAGATTGAATTCCTCCAACCATTCACAAGCTGTATATTGACTCTCGTCTCATTTTTTCCAGTTAAGTTCAGTTTACTTGATTTAATACTTTCATTAAAATATATGAATGCAAACAGAAATATGAAAGTAACACAATAATATCAATATGTAACATTAGAATAACAAGAAGGAAACATTTAAACATGTACTTTAATGAAAGTATTTGGAGACAAGACAGAACTTAGGTAAAAAGTCTGTCTCTAGTGATTTTATGACAAAAAAATATTTACATTTGATGAATTATTACTTATTTAATAGACAGAAAAAAGGAAATTCTTTAGTACAGAACTGTGATTGATATCAAGTTACAGTTGATCTGAATCAATTAGAAATGTTTATAAGATATGGCCCAGATTTGAGAGTTCTATACCATCCGTATTGTTTGAACAGGATGTGTCCTGACAGAGCAAGAGGAGAAGTATGGTCAGACTGCTAGGCCAGACAGACCTCACGGTGATTTTGATTCCTTCGACTGGAGAGCCATTCTACCACCTGCCAAGGTAAGCTTGCTCGTTTTGCTGATGGTTCTGTCGCATAACTGTAAAACCAGAGAGATTTGTCACATGAAACTCTCTTGAATGGCAAATTAAAGGGATTTTCATAGAATTTTTTTTCCATGAAACCCCAGTTTTGATTTTTTAAATTTTGTATTCAATTTTGTTGTGGTTGAGTTATTAAGGGCATGATACTTTCTTAAATAATAAACAATGGTGATTGTCATGGAAAGAAATACAATGAAAGCCCCAGAATTCAGTCAGTTTTTTGATTCAGTTATCAAGGGCATGAATCTTTCGTGAATGTTAGCCACTTACAAAAGTCAAGAACATTTCATGTGTGTGTAGTTTTGTGGTTTTACAATTATTAATAATGTTAGTTAGAGGGGAACCTTGTCACAGCAAACTCCTCGGACCAAAGAAGTGAACTTGCCTGGCTAAACACAAGAGACTACAAAGAAGAGGAACAAGGAATATTACTTTGTTTTAATGAGAGTTTATTTTGTTTAAAATGTGGTTCACTGTTAGTTATTTAGCCCTTTAATAATTTTAATCTGTATCAAACAATTGTTTCCACTATATAAAGCTTTTCATCTTGAAATTCAAAACATGATCATTGATTTTATAAATGTGATATCACAGGACACTGCTTTATGAAGGTTGACTTTGAAGGGAAAAAAAAGAAGAAAAAAAAATATTCAAGATTTGTCTAAATCTTAGTGTTGATACATGTTTGTCCCTTTGTAGGTTGTGCGCTCTGTGTATTTTCCATACTTAGTTGCTTTGCCAAAAAAGATAGACTTTGTCTCTTGGTCCTGCCCCCATCTTACGTTAATTGTAGCTTCAACTGGAGAGTACATTAAAGATGAAGTTGAGTTCTGGTCATGCGATTGCATTGTGAAAGAAACGGTGTGGAATCGACCAGAAAAGGTTGATCATCTAGCATATAAGAATTTGTGTGTATTGCAAGGTTCTGGAATCATCAAAATGATAAGAAATTTGGCCAAGTCTTGGTAAAGTTACAAACACTGTACGCAGAAATGTGTATATGGGACTACACCAAGACGTGGCGTAAAAATCCCACCCTGGATTTTTACGATGTTACAAGACATATTTAGAATATGAAGGCATTTGAAGAGCCATGCTTTTCAGGGAACATGTCTTATCTGATGCTCTTCGACACTTGCATAATAAGAATGATAGCGCTCACAAATTATTTTTCACCTCTTCCCAGAACTCAACCTTCTCTTTAAGATATGTTTTGAATCGATGTCTTCTGATTGATTTCTTCTAGCTTTCTGCCCACAAGAGACATCACTACAGAAAGGATGCATTGACCAACATCGGACCTGTCACTCATATCCGATTGACCATGAAACCAGACGGTGGTATAAGCAGACTCAGACTATGGGGCCGCATGTCATCCAGAATCTGAAATGAATGTTCACTCACTCAGTGATAGAAGCAAAGCAGATGGAAGATTTTAAAATCAAAATTTTTATATAAACATTTAGGTACAAAGGTTTTTCTCGATATATTTTTATGCCATATAGATATGTATTATTAAATTGATATAGGGCGCCGCTCAGCTGGCGACCACCATCAGCATTTTGTCTCCTACTTTTTCGATAGTTTTTGTGGTTATTCTCCTCTAAGAGTCAGATTTTGTGAGAGGAGATCGAACGAGAGAGTCGGGAAAGACGAGAGGAGGGGGAGTGTGCCTTTGACTGATATAAATTGTTTGTTCGAACAGAGACTCATGTCCAAAACAAACAAAATCATGAAAGATCAAAGTCACCCTCTCAACACCCAGTATTCTTTCAACCGTTCTGGAATTTGATTAAACGTCCCACGCACAAACCGAGCACGCTTCCGCCAATCCTTCGTACCAAACTCTATCCACATGTTCAACCAATTCATTAAGAGATAATAATAATTATAATCATAATAATATTAATAATAATAACAATAGCAATAATGATCATAATTATTTGAATTTATAAACTGTTATCATAAAGCTATTTCAAAGATATTTCTAATCATCTAATCAAGTTTAACAATTTTGGATGGCTTAAACAATTTTGTATTATTTATGTGAAATTAACAATTAACAATTAAAGTAAGCATCATTATTATTTCCATACATGTATTCATATTTCAATGATCCATTATTGCACTTTTATATCAGCATTTTCCTGAAAATATTTTGTATTATGTTCAACTCTTTTTCAATTTTTTTAAAATTTCACATTCAAGTTTATGTTTTTGTCTTAATAGAATTGTTAAATACATGTAGATGTGACAATTTCCACCAATAGGACTTTGATATGTCCTTAAAAAGGCAACCCTGCTGGGTGTCATGGTGATGTATTTTATCATTTTTGTTTTGTTTTAGAGGACCTTCCAAATTATATATAGAACCAAGTTCAAGGATCATATTGAGAAAATTTGTCTTTGTTACGTTTATGTAAAGTGATATCAGTTTTTGCTTTTTAAAAGTAGTTTTATACACTGAGAGAAAGGTGATTGTTTGACCTTTAAATTTTGACAATGTGACTCGAGGTGGGAAGGGGGCTTTTTCTTTTTCGTATGTGTGAAGATGAATCATATTAATTTTCTGTTTAATTAACTGTTAGATTATTAGATACGATCCAATGCTGAAATCTGTAAGATAATTCCATGTACAATAACCAAAGGTGTGATCATGAAACCAAATTCTTTAAATCATATTGTATGCAATGACTGCTTATTTACATACATAGATATCAAGTATATGAAGATATGGTATTAAAGGTAAAGACCAGTAATGGTCATGCGATTGCATTGTGAAAGAAACGTTGTGGAATCGATCAGAAAAGGTTGATCATCTAGCATCTAGCATCTGCAAGGTTCTGGAATCATCAAAATGATAAGAAATTTGGCCCATTCTTCGTAAAGTTACAAGCACTATACACAGAAAGATGTATATGGGACTACCCTATCTCTCTCACACGACCATGAGAGAAATAAATTTACCAAATATATGAATTAGTAGGCGGTTTCCCGGCAAATTTTTTATCATCATGTATTAGTCAAAACATATTCTTTCACATGATTGGTAATGAGAGCTTCCATTTCATTTTTTGAAATTGGGGCGTTACCAATACTGGTCTTTACCTTTAATATTCTTGACTGATTTGATTATATTGGTGTCTGTTTAGCCTATAATCTAGGCGGAGTGCCGAGCTTTTTTCTTTGCTGCTAGACTAACCCTAAGCAGAACGTCTGATACGGCGAGACTACGAACCGTGAGTCGCGAAGCGGCTCACCGCCTATAATCACTGGTCTAGCTTTAGTCGTTGTTTTTTTTTATTATCGACCTTGAATCCGTGCCAGTTTTCGTACGAAAAACTGCCACGGATTCAAGGTCGATAATAAAAAAACAACGACTAAAGCTAGACCAGTGACTATAGGCGGTGCGCGGCTCACGGTTCGTAGTCTCACCGTATCAGACGTTCTGCTTAAGGTTAGTCTAGCAGCAAAGGAAAAATCTCGGCACTCCGCCTAGATTATAGGCTAGTGTCTGTTGAGATGAGAAGAATTAAGTGTCTGTGTAAGACATGTGTATAGGTCACTCCTCAAGAGACTCGGGGAATGATAGTTGAACAATAAAGATGAGAAAGAGAGGGAGAGATGATGATGGAGAAAGAGTGATGGAGAGAGAGATAGTGATGGAGAAAGAGATATAGAGAGATATAGTGATGGACAAAGAGTGATAGAGAGAGAGAGAGAGAGAGATAGTGATGGAGAAAGAGTGATAGAGAGAGATAGTGATGGAGAAAGAGATATAGAGAGATATAGTGATGGACAAAGAGTGATAGAGAGAGAGAGAGAGAGAGAGATAGTGATGGAGAAAGAGTGATAGAGAGCGAGAGAGAGAGAGATAGTGATGGAGAGAGAGAGAGAGAGAGAGATAGTGATGGAGAGAGAGAGAGAGAGAGAGATAGTGATGGAGAAAGAGTGATAGAGAGAGATAGTGATGGAGAAAGAGTGATAGAGAGAGATAGTGATGGAGAAAGAGTGATAGAGAGAGATAGTGATGGAGAAAGAGTGATAGAGAGAGAGATAGTGATGGAGAAAGAGTGATAGAGAGAGATAGTGATAGAGAAAGAGTGATAGAGAGCGATAGTGATGGAGAAAGAGTGATAGAGAGAGATAGTGATGGATAAAGAGTGATAGGGAGAGATAGTGATGGAGAAAGAGTGATAGGGAGAGATAGTGATGGAGAAAGAGTGATAGGGAGAGAGAGTGATGGAGAAAGAGTGATAGGGAGCGATAGTGATGGAGAAAGAGTGATAGGGAGATATAGTGATGGAGAAAGAGTGATAGGGAGAGAGAGTGATGGAGAAAGAGTGATAGAGAGCGATAGTGATAGAGAAAGAGTGATAGAGAGAGATAGTGATGGATAAAGAGTGATAGGGAGAGATAGTGATGGAGAAAGAGTGATAGGGAGAGATAGTGATGGAGAAAGAGTGATAGGGAGATATAGTGATGGAGAAAGAGTGATAGGGAGATATAGTGATGGAGAAAGAGTGATAGGGAGCGAGAGTGATGGAGAAAGAGTGATAGAGAGCGATAGTGATGGAGAAAGAGTGATAGGGAGAGATAGTGATGGAGAAAGAGTGATAGGGAGAGAGAGTGATGGAGAAAGAGTGATAGAGAGAGATAGTGATAGAGAAAGAGTGATAGGGAGAGAGAGTGATGGAGAAAGAGTGATAGAGAGCGATAGTGATAGAGAAAGAGTGATAGAGAGAGATAGTGATGGATAAAGAGTGATAGGGAGAGATAGTGATGGAGAAAGAGTGATAGGGAGAGATAGTGATGGAGAAAGAGTGATAGGGAGAGATAGTGATAGAGAAAGAGTGATAGAGAGAGAAAGTGATGGAGAAAGAGTGATAGAGAGAGATAGTGATAGAGAAAGAGTGATAGAGAGAGATAGTGATGGAGAAAGAGTGATAGGGAGAGAGAGTGATGGAGAAAGAGTGATAGAGAGAGAGAGTGATGGAGAAAGAGTGATAGGGAGAGAGAGTGATGGAGAAAGAGTGATAGAGAAAGAGTGATAGAGAGAGATAGTGATGGAGAAAGAGTGATAGAGAGAGATAGTGATGGAGAAAGAGTGATAGGGAGAGAGAGTGGTGGAGAAAGAGTGATAGAGAAAGAGTGATAGAGAGAGATAGTGATAGAGAAAGAGTGATAGAGAGAGATAGTGATGGAGAAAGAGTGATAGAGAGAGATAGTGATGGAGAAAGAGTGATAGGGAGAGAGAGTGATGGAGAAAGAGTGATAGAGAAAGAGTGATAGAGAGAGATAGTGATGGAGAAAGAGTGATAGGGAGAGAGAGTGATGGAGAAAGAGTGATAGAGAGAGATAGTGATGGAGAAAGAGTGATAGGGAGAGAGAGTGATGGAGAAAGAGTGATAGAGAGCGATAGTGATAGAGAAAGAGTGATAGAGAGAGATAGTGATGGATAAAGAGTGATAGGGAGAGATAGTGATGGAGAAAGAGTGATAGGGAGAGATAGTGATGGAGAAAGAGTGATAGGGAGAGATAGTGATAGAGAAAGAGTGATAGAGAGAGAAAGTGATGGAGAAAGAGTGATAGAGAGAGATAGTGATAGAGAAAGAGTGATAGAGAGAGATAGTGATGGAGAAAGAGTGATAGGGAGAGAGAGTGATGGAGAAAGAGTGATAGGGAGCGATAGTGATGGAGAAAGAGTGATAGGGAGAGATAGTGATGGAGAGAGAGAGAGAGAGAGAGATAGTGATGGAGAAAGAGTGATAGAGAGCGATAGTGATGGAGAAAGAGTGATAGAGAGAGATAGTGATGGAGAAAGAGTGATAGAGAGCGATAGTGATGGAGAAAGAGTGATAGAGAGAGATAGTGATGGAGAAAGAGTGATAGAGAGAGATAGTGATGGAGAAAGAGTGATAGAGAGAGATAGTGATGGAGAAAGAGTGATAGAGAGAGATAGTGATGGAGAAAGAGTGATAGGGAGAGAGAGTGATGGAGAAAGAGTGATAGGGAGAGATAGTGATGGAGAAAGAGTGATAGAGAGAGAGAGTGATGGAGAAAGAGTGATAGAGAGCGATAGTGATGGAGAAAGAGTGATAGGGAGAGATAGTGATGGAGAAAGAGTGATAGGGAGAGAGAGTGATGGAGAAAGAGTGATAGGGAGCGATAGTGATGGAGAAAGAGTGATAGGGAGATATAGTGATGGAGAAAGAGTGATAGGGAGAGAGAGTGATGGAGAAAGAGTGATAGAGAGCGATAGTGATGGAGAAAGAGTGATAGGGAGAGATAGTGATGGAGAAAGAGTGATAGGGAGAGAGAGTGATGGATAAAGAGTGATAGGGAGAGATAGTGATGGAGAAAGAGTGATAGGGAGAGAGAGTGATGGAGAAAGAGTGATAGGGAGAGAGAGTGATGGAGAAAGAGTGATAGGGAGAGATAGCGATGGAGAAAGAGTGATAGGGAGAGATAGTGATAGAGAAAGAGTGATAGGGAGAGAGAGTGATGGAGAAAGAGTGATAGAGAGCGATAGTGATGGAGAAAGAGTGATAGAGAGAGAGAGAGAGATAGTGATGGAGAAAGAGCGATAGAGAGCGATAGTGATTGAGAAAGAGTGATAGAGATATAGTGATGGAGAAAGAGTGATAGGGAGATATAGTGATGGAGAAAGAGTGATAGGGAGAGAGAGTGATGGAGAAAGAGTGATAGAGAGCGATAGTGATGGAGAAAGAGTGATAGAGAGAGAGAGAGAGAGAGAGATAGTGATGGAGAAAGAGTGATAGAGAGAGAGAGAGAGAGAGATAGTGATGGAGAAAGAGTGATAGAGAGCGATAGTGATGGAGAAAGAGTGATAGAGAGAGATAGTGATGGAGAGAGAGAGAGAGAGAGAGATAGTGATGGAGAAAGAGTGATAGAGAGCGATAGTGATGGAGAAAGAGTGATAGAGATATAGTGATGGAGAGAGAGTGATAGAGAGAGAGAGAGTGATAGAGATATAGTGATGGAGAAAGAGTGATAGAGAGAGATAGTGATGGAGAAAGAGCGATAGAGAGCGATACATAGAGAGAGAGAAGGGGGGGGGAACTTGAGAAGAAGATGACGAAAACTCTTCCATAACCCTACCCTAACTCTATGGCCCTGTTCTCTCGCACTGTCATCCTCTTCCTAATTTCAATGCCCCCCCCCCAACACCAGACACATCAGTGTCCCTTCTGGTGGGACACACTATACGCACTTGGAAGTCATAATTGGTAAAAACCAATCCATTATATGCACCACTACTGCATTTTCAAATAGATCGTGTAATTAGCTCCTTTGTAAAATTGCCCATCATTAGTCTAATTATTCGTCAATTATTCTAATACGGTTTCAATCTGATAGAGTAGATAGCAATTCCTAGAGTTCATTTTCATCCAAACTGCACAGCAATATCATGCACACACTTAATTCAGGAGCTCAATTAATTCGTCCTAAAAAAAAATTAAATCAGCGACCGAGGACAAACGGAAACATTTTTAACATTAATGAATACCGAGACATATTTGTTTTTGAGTATCGACCCCAAAGCGACGCTCCTGAAAATGGATAGTAGCCATCTTTCAGCCCCCTTTTACAGAGGATCTTGTCAAAGGGCCCATCTATGTCTGAGTAATTAATATTCCTAATATGAATATTCTCAATTCGTATCAATTATCCCTCGATACACGAGAGACACTTTATTGCTTCATTATTTTGGATCACGTGATATTATTGAGGCCGTCGTATAATTATTCATTTTCATGAGAGCAATAACGTCCTCGATTGAGTGTGTACATGACCAATTAAGCGCCCTTTCGTGTGTACCTAATAGATCACTTTTCCAAACAGACACACGCGATCAGTATTTGTATAGCTCAATCATAACCAGAACATTCTGTTTGGGGGTGGGCAATCGGATGATGCACATTGAATATCACTACAGGCGAGCGCGGATAATTACTCAGACAAACACTGAAATATAAACAGGTTTGCCAATTAAAGACCCGAGATACCCCCACATCGTATTTGTTCGAAAAATCGATTTTAACAGTATGAATTTAATCAAGCAGCGTGCATATAATCACCCTGGATTTAATTCTTCATTGTCTTGCTCCGTTCTCCATTGTTGTAATCAACGTGAATAGATAATCATTGTCTTGAAATGGAAATGACAATTGCAAGAAAAAGAAAGAAAGTATGATGGGTTATTTCTTATTATGTGCTTCGGCTGTCAAAAATTGTTGTGATTTAAAATGTATAAGATATAAAAATCAGCATTATAAAAGACGAGTAATCTTAACAAAACCAACAGTTCAATTTTCCTTGGGGCAGATAGAGTATAGTTTTCTGGGGTTGGTATTCCAAAGGGGTGATAGTCCCGATATGGCCCATACACAGTCTTAAAATATATATTTTTTGGAACTAAGTTGTTTTGATTATGAAACACATCATTTTAATTATTTGAAAGAAAAAAGTTTAACTTGCAGCACTTGTGGCCTCGAATTACAAAAAGTAGCTCTGGGGTTTGTATTCCACCAGACCTCCATACCCTGATGGTGAGCCTCTGGTACGGGGAACTTCCTATGTATCTGAATTCTGGATGAGCCAGTGGCATTCAACACTTTTTAAATGTATTCAACATGCACGTAATCACGTCCCAATCGTCATCCATTGCTTGTTACTTAATTGTTAGGTGATCGCTTCATTTCCTTTTTTGGGTCAAATTCGTCTCCCGATTTTCATTCATGATATATCTTTATCCTCGCACACACACTCAAATTCTCCTTGTCATTTTTTGTCACAGTTTCTCCCTCTCCTTCTCATTTTGAACGTTATTTTTTGCTATCGCTTCCTTATCCCCTCTTGACCTCCCAAAACTCTCTTTCTTTCTCTTTCTCTCAATCTCTCTCTCTCTCTCTCTCTCTCTCTCTCTCTCTCTTTCTCTCTCTATTTCTCTATCTCTCTCTCTATCTCTCGGATACACTATTTACCTTAATAAAACGGGAACTTAGAGACCGAAAGAAAAACAACGAACAGTAATATTGCATTTTTTCTATATTATTTTGTCTCTTTATAATTTATTCAAAACTAACTAAATAGGTGGGTTACAAACTTAGCATGAATGGAATCCACTGTACTCTTCATAATTGCGTTGATATAGAATCATAACTGTACAAAATAAGTAATAAGTATCATGTTGTCATATAAATCGTACATAATCAAGTTTGGTTATATATTGCCATTGATATAACTCATTTACAAGTTGCATTATATACATGTATTTTTTGAAATATCTATTGTCAACTAGCATTTTTTTTTTTATATCATTAAGTATCATTGTTATCAATATTCAGAGGCCATGCTCTATCTTGGACGGATGACTGATTAAGGAACTACATTACTTCCGCGTTTAAACGATTATACATCATAATGTGTTATAATTAATAGCATAAACCAATTTACCGCTCTTTGAGTAATTATATCAAACAGGGTCTGACTACTACAAGAAAGCCTTCATTTAGACCGAAATCATTTATAAAAAGAGACCGAATGGACGTCCAAAACGATGTGTGCCTGCACGAAACGTTTTGTGATGCTCCATTCACGTTGTTAGACATAGAGAAGGCAGTTTTAAAGCAGACATTAGTCTATAAAGATGAGCCGTATAATTTTGTTCTAACGTTTAGTTTTTTGCTGTTAGCATATATACATTTTTTAAATAAATATGAAGTGCATGATTATATTTTCATATTGTTATATAACGTGTTGATAATATGCTCTTTGATTACGAATAGAAAAGCCTTTTTCTAGCTTTACATTTGGCAAATAATAGTCGTTTCTTCTAGTTTATCATATCAGTACAAATGTACAAAATGTAGTTTAGCTATTTGAAGTATAGCAAAGGTCTATCATAATTGATTTGTGGGACATAATTATTGTAGAAAACATTGTTTTGTTTTATATTGCGCAAGTCAAACTCGACCATCAGACATTAACACCCGTGTCAGGACAAGTTTCTCGTTCGAAATACCATCCGGACAATATCCGTACTTGAACAAATATTATGTCTACTCCTGTTTATACCTTCTGAAGAAAAGTGACTATATTTTTAATAATTATATTTATACAGGAAGTGATCGTCCTGTGATATTTGTCCTTGGTATATTCGATTGTCCTGCAGTGTAGCTGTCCGGAGATAACTATCCGGATCAGGGGCGGATCCACGTAGCGATTTTTCCGGCCCGCCCCCTCCCTAGCCCCCAAAACGGTAAAAAATAGGATAATAACATAAATGGAGCCTTTTTAAAACAAAAAACAAAAGCGGCCCCCCGACAAAACAATATTTATTTTTTGCTTGTATATGTGCTCTTAACACTCCCACCCCCCCCCTTATTCACCGGCCGGCTGAGTCGGCGCTGAATTTTGCATGAAAAACTGGACCCCCCCCTCATACACAAACAAAAATGTGCTCTTACCCCCCCCCCCCGCTTATTCACCGGCCGGCTGAGTCGGCGCTCAATTGTTTCTCATTTTGAATTGGGCCCCCCCCCCCTCCTGCCGCCGGCTGGATCCGCCCCTGATCCGGATACATTTTTCTAGTGTATTGTTGTCCTAGAATCCCTTACACGACATCAAACCATCAACATTAATGAAATGCCTGACACTTTCTTTTTGTTTTAATATTTCATTTCATCCCAGCTTAATTCTAAAATCTACTCCAATCAAATCCTTAGCATATTTCACATACTGCCTTTTCTTTCAGTAATAAACGGCTTTACATAATGCTCTACATGAATTTGGGCATCTTAAATAATGATGGATGACGTCACTCGTAACGACTATTTGTAAATTCAAGGTTGAAGGACAACCCATAATTAACATAAATGGAATGGTAGGAATGCATCAGCTTAACCGAATGAATATTCGAAATTCATATCACCAGTATGTCAATAAAATTAATGAAGCATTCGTCAGTAACTTTAAGACAGGTAGATCATTCCGCTTAAAGAGATCTTGAATATTGATTGACCTCCAATTTTTGCAGAGTTGATTGACGCGAAATCATTATTGTTTCATGACTGGCACAGTTATGAAGAGTATGGTTTGATGCTCACTACTTGCTGACCAATATACAGAAATAATTTAATGCTTTTTTGAGGCTTGCTTGCACAAGTTTCACTTTTTAGAACGTACCACTGTTTTAAAACACGATTGATGAGGTCATTGTGACTTTCTTCTCGTTCTATATTTACTCTTCAGTTTATCTTTATAAGTTTAACGAAATAAATATAATGATGACTTTTATCCATGGAAAAAACATGAGGAATTGATCAAAGACATATAAGTTATGTGGAATTACCCAACATTTAAATGACCATTAATCCCGCCATCAATGAATTGATAAAATAATGTTAATGTCCCTAAGAAGAAGGGCGTGTTTGGCATTTAATGGAGCAAAATTGAACTCAGTAGCTTTACAAGTTCGTCCAAGAGTTTACATTTAGCACCAATAAAATATTTAACATGTTTACAGACAGGAATAAATTAAATATCATTTAAATCGCAGGAGTGTGTGGAAGATTTTTTATGAAATCGTAAAGCATATCTTGTTTTCGTATAGTGAACAAACTATATCTATGACATTACAGCTAATGGCCAATTGCATTTAAAGTGCTTTTTCAACTAATTATACTTCATGTACATAGTGAACTGCACGCGTTAAGCATATCCAACTCAACTAATTCCATAATGAAACAAAATCTAATTATTATCACCTTGGAAACACGCGAGGAAATTTTGCAAGGTATAAAAAGGATTATGAAAACAAAACATATACTAATGACACAAAGGAGACGGATAGATGAAATGGTTTTAAAGTCTACCGCTGTTGGTTATTGAAGACAGCTAGCTAACTGAATTTCTGTAAAACAGAGCAGGCAAAATTAATACATCCCCGGCACATTGTATGTCATCATAATTAGACTACTTATTCGATCTAATATATCACCATAATGAGTATAGACATTGTCTCAGCAAGGGGGTAGCAATACCACTGTCATCATGATCATGCATGCGTATAGGTTATATATTTGCCTTTTTAGCACAGATGTGTGAGCTGACACAAAATTGTCTGCAGTATTATGACGTGTGTTGTAAACATATGGTAACTTATGTAACGATTTGTTTTCGGTTACAAATCAATATTCAATAGTGTAGATAAGTATAGGCTTAATGACCATTAATTGAAACCGTTATTTCTGTTTAAATTCATGTATTGATTAAAAGGGATACACATTATATTGCACAACAAATTTCGGTCAACGTCACATTAGTTGGAATAATGTAGGCCGAGTATGTCCTGAAGTCAAAATAATTGCTTTTTCTCTTTAGATAATAAATGTTTATAATGACAGTATGTCTGATCTGCGGCTTTGCTGATGAATTCAAAAGGAAATTTCATATGATTAGGCTCATTGTGAGCAGGCGCTGACCTTTTAAGCAAAACCAATTCACTTCTTATGTGATAGGGATATAGAGGTGCAAAGCTTTTGTGAGCATCGACTCTGAATGAAAGGATGGGCAGGTGATACGAGTTTCATTGGAAAGCAAAGAAACGACAACTGCAAATATTGGATTTTATTAAGATTATAGATTCATCATCCTGATTACGAGGCACAAGTCTGTCTGCTTCGACGAGAAGAGAAAACAAAATGATTAGAAAGAATCGGGGGGGGGGACTGAAATAATTATATCATAACAAGATCTTTTTGCCCTGTTCGTCTTAGAGCGATGAAAGGTTATGCCGATTGACCCAATAGAGGCGCGAACGATGGCTGTGCCGTCTGTTATAATAATGTACACTCCAAAATGAAGATCTATAAGATAAACACCCTTTTATCGTTTTCCTCTCATTCTAATTAAAGCAATCTTATGAGCAATTATGGTTATATGATTTTCCCGCATCTGATTCTAAATCGAAATTTTATTTATATTTAAAAATTTCATCCTGGAACCAAAATAATAGCAAAACAATGCATTAAAATCAGTGATATCAATGGGTTAAACAAATTTCCAAGAAAAAGAAAAGCCAACGAAACCAAACCCCAACCAAAGAATCATACAATTAAGAAACAAAAATCGACAACAAAAAGATCACTCTTCATGATCCTACAACATTTCTGCAACTGATCATATATTAGGATGAGGTTCAAATTATATGATAAGCATCAGACACCACCACGTGAGAGTAAATCAGTGTATCAGTCTCCACGCTACGAAAATACATCACATTCATTATTTCAAATTTAATGTAAACCATGATTAACATTACCCTCTTGCAATATTAAAATCGTTAGCGATACATATTTTAGGGACACTTAGATTGATTAACTGGTTGCAGCAAGGTAAAAAAAATCCACTCGCTTTCTCTTTTGGGGTTGCAGATTGATAGGTTGATAAGTATCGCATGTTCATAAAAGCCATTGCTTACACGCTAACATTGATATGGATGTTATTTTCAATGTTGGCTATAATTATGGTTTTAATTGTTATTCAGATATCCCAATTTTAAAATACATTTTACCCCTCAATTCAATTATTAAATATTCATAAAGTTCTATTTAAGCTATTGTAACCGTCTTATGAAATGATTAATGTAAGTTTATACCAGTGAATAATTTGAAAATATATTGCAACGGGGAAAATAAATATGACAAATAAATTAATGTAACTTTCACTATCAAATCTATGCGAATACATGACAAAAATGACCATTGAATGACCACATAATTATATTTATATAATAAGTTTGATGTTAGAATTTTAGGGCAATCAGGATCGGGGCTCGAACCAAGACCAGCACCTGACCTGCGCTCTGGTGCTGATGCTGATTAGATGATGCTGGTTAGATGATGGTAGTTGGATGATGGAGGTTGGATGATGATGGTACTTGGGTGATGGTTTACCATGCTTTTATTACACTCAGCCAGCAGCACTCTCTCGTCTGACACATCCTTCCGTTATCACCTACAACCATTCCGTGTCTTTGTTCGGTCCTGTTTACAGGCCGGTGAAACATTTTAAAGCATTTTTAGTTTTTTCCCTGCAGTGTATTCATTGCGAGAATCATCCATTATGTGGCGCATTTATTCATCGTTTCCTCCTGTTTGACGTCAGTTTTAGATATAAGTCTTGTTTGTTGTTGTTGTTGTTGTTGTTGTTGTCTTCTGTAACATGCACACACGACGCCTGCCTGCATGCTGGTGTATATGGTGACATACCCACGCTAGCACGCAGAATATCAAGCGAGATAAGAAAACAACCCATGGTGTTGACGAGTTCAAAACATTCATTGACAAAACAAAATAAATTATCAAATAGCATTCGTCGACTTTAAGAATACTAACATCAACATGCAAATGATTCTTTGAATATACATGCCCCCAACATTTTACAACGTTGTCCAACAAAAACGTATTTAGCTTTCCTAAGTGGACAAAATAAAACACGTCAAGGCTTAATAATGGAATTACTATTCTGGGCTCTTCTTATAAAGAGTTGCGATTGATCCAAATCATGTCATTTAATCAATCGCAAGTTTGCATTCCCCTAGCTGGCTCTAATATGTACATAATTGAGATCAATCGCATATGAGTTGCAATTAATCGCAGCTATTATAAAACGGCGCCCAGAATTGTAGTGCTAAAAGCGAGGAAAGAGTTTCTACGCATTTGAATCCATAGATATAGCATATTTGATGGAGTGCATTGAATTTGCAAATCATACAATTGCGTAAATTATGTTCAAAATATGTCTCATATAATTATGCGCATCGTCTATATTGTTGGATAAAGCATTAAGCATTAGAATATGGGAAGTATAAAACGGTACAAAGATATATGCCGCGTGCTATGGCATGGAATAAGGAGCCCCGATAAACATTTCCTAAATAATATTGCGTATCCTTCTATTTTATCTAAACAAAATGAACGAAAATAAAGAAAAGTGTACAAGGTATTGATCGTACACAATCTTTCGTCTCCTAAATTCCTTTTCCTTGTCATCTTTTAAAATTAGAACGATATGCTTCCACTTGCTGTCATAACTATGACTTCATGTTTCTCTGGTAAATCATTTCCGCTGGTAGCAATCGGATTATCCCACCGTTCAAGAAACTTCCAGAAAGTTCTTCCGATTCAAACCTTTAACTTCGTATTTAACCTTCTTGCAAACTATTACTTTAGGATAGGCAAATCTATTCTTATTTCCTTTATCTTTAGCACAAACACTGAGTTTCAAAGTGCTTTTCCTCGCTAGGATGTTCATCTAAGCTCTCTACGTCGATCGAAACCAATCAGTAGGGAAGAATTGGCAAGGGCCCTCTGCCAATCTACAGACACGCATGTCAAGTCCAGTTTACATAACTCGGCTACCAGTAACCATTGGCAAGGAAATTTGGCACATCGGCGGTTTTGAGCACCTTGTTCCACTTTTTCTGCCCCTCCGATTCTTTCCCCGAAGACGAAGAAGCACCGGCCGCGGCGGCACCTGCAACAGCAGCAGCAGAAGCACCCGACGAGGTTTTAGTCGCAGGTTTCCTGGACGGTTTCACGCTGAAATCCTGCCTGGTGAGATTCTCCGGAATCTCCAACTCATCTCCCCACTTCTTCAGATCTCTCTCCTTTGGAACCATCTTATCTCCAATCTTCAAATCAGCCTTCTGCACACGATTCTCATACTTGCCAACCAGGTCGTACTTCTCCGTGTTGATTTTCTGATTCTCAGGAACCTTCTGCGAATCAAACTTCTTCTTAATAGGTTTCGCTGATAGGAAGTTCTTTCCGTCCTGCTTCCAATACTGGTTGTTATCAATCCAACCGGTGACGTTGGTTTGTTTGACAATTTTATTGTTCGTCGCATCTCCGGTGTCGATTTCCTTCCTCCATTTATCTAAGGATTGCTCGTTAGGAACGATCTTGCCCTTAATCTTGAGTGGTTCGAGAGTCTTTTTGGCGCGATACTGCTCGGGGATTCCCTCTGTTTGAGGGGTGAGAGTCTCTTCTTCCTCTTTCTTATCTTCATTAATAGGCTCCTGTTTCTTGTTCCTTGCATGATGTTTGCCCTTGGTCGGTGGAGACCCACGGTTCTGTAGCTTCCCAATCCACGATGGTCGGTATTGCTTGTTACCGTAGACACGCTCCCAAGCCTTGTCGAATCGCTCAGACCCCACACCATCCTGTACTTGTGCAACCTTTTCGCGAGCTTTTCGGAGTGTGCTCTCCATTTTCTCGCGAAGGAATGTATTCTGCGAACCATGGAGCGAGTTGGCCTCGTCGACACCTTTCTTCGTCTCTCCACTCTTCTGATCCATTCCATTGGGCATTTCGGAAATTAAAATCCCCTCCAAAAGAGCAGCTGGATTGTTAAAAATCACACAAAAGGAGCGAGGGTGATTTGATGGAATTGGCTCAAATTATTAATCTTGAACCCCGGCAAAAACATAAACGATTCAATCAACTGCTAAAAATCCATGGGACTTGCCTTTATTAATTTTTTACAATGCACAGGTAACAAAGAATTTGCAGGTCTGTCAGCCCGTGTGCCTTTGTTCCGTGAAGATTTTTATTGAAATGTGTCAGAAAGGCACCTGTAATGTCGACTGAATGAAGTATTTGACCAATTTTGATTGTCGACGACCAAGTACAAGGCGTATTGGACCGCCGTATGGTAAAAGAGCAGGTGGAAGCCAGTCCTCCGTACGTCATAAAGAGCGCGTTTGCTTGGGTACCATAATGTTCGCTCTAGCAACGGACTAACACACACTCAATTTACGATGGCAGGTTCAATTATGAGCAAAGAAAACTTCACCATAAAAGACAATCAAACTGTGACATGACGCATGCGCATTGATTCGATGGAATTGTGTCATTGGCTAATTATTGTGTTAAGGCATCATTCTTTAGTCGAACATGGCTTTTTTTCTTTAAATATTAGTTTTACAAAACGAATTTTGATACTCATTTGGCTTGAATCTGTTTTGAATTACTTTCGAAACTGTGTATCATCTCGTTTTATTTATACTCTCTTCTCTTCAGGGAAGTTGTCTCGACAAAACATTGTTACTTTGTTTTACAGCTGTGCCCAATTTAGTTCTGTCATCATTCATTTGTATATAAATTATATATTTCGTTTATGTCATTCAAGTGTATTTATGTATGAATTTGTATGTTTTTAATTGATGTATTTTTTGTAAAAACAAATATTTAATTCAAAGATGGAATCTAAATAAAATGAATTGAGTTTAATTTAAATTCTTTCTTTAATTTCAAACCTAATTCCACCAGCCGTTTTATCATTGTCATTTTATCAAAATGTCAAAGGTGTTAACATTTTTGTCTTTTATTAATTTCGAATTACAACTGTTTAGTGATATATTTGCTACTGTTATATAATAATAGGTATGATTTCTATATATACCGTGCGTCCCCCCAAAAAAACTATACACTTTTGAAATGGCTGCCGAATAAAACAAATTATATGATTCTGGGGAAAATTTGTATATGTATGGAAAGCTCATAAACTCAACCTTCATATGACACCAAAAAGTCCGAAAATAATTCATGCTTGGGTGAGCACTGCTCACTTTTGTAAAGGGTATGCACATTAGGTTGCGCAGGAATTAGCCTTCCAAATTGTGAGAGGTAAATCCTTTGGAGCTTACAAAATTGAGGGTGATATGATACATTCATGATATGCTCAGTGAATTTCATGGTTTATTAAACCAAATTTGTATGCATGAGTGAACCGGAATTGCATTTTTTATTGTAGCATTGTAAATTCCCCTGGTAGACTCAGTGGTGTGTTCGTGGGAGTCAGGACGGGGTGATGGTACATGTTGTAATATCCATGTTACAAACTGTTATTTTTTACATCTGTGACTTTGAATAAAAACCTTCACCCTACATTTCAATTATTGTAAGATTAGTCGATTCCGCCGTGTTGTTCATGTTGTTTTGCAAAATTTAGGAAATATTGTAACACGATAATAATAGCGTTATTTGACATCTTGTTCAGCTACTATAATACCACTTGACATTAAATCAATTAAGAACATGAATTGGGTGCACAGAGAATTCAACAACATTCATTCCTTCATCTCACATCACATTAAACATTGATATTACGGTTTGGTATACGAAGATAAGTGAGTTATTTATAGGTATATATACATTAAATTGAAATAATTTACTTGACATTTGCTAAATATTTTAAACGACGACGGAAGGTATTTTTTTAATTCTTTCTTTTTAAGTTTCGGGCCTATTCATTTTAGGCCCTGTGTGAAAAACAAATATTTTTATGCCAGCGCAATATTGTATTATTTTTGAAGAGTTTTATCATGTTTATTTCGACGTTGTGGCATGTGTAATCTTCTTCATAAACAAATATATAGTTCTCTAAGTACTTAAAGGGAAACCAAACCTTAATAGCAAACCACTCTAAAAGAAAACAGAAAAGCAGACTAGTGACAGTTTGAACGAAATCGGCCCCAAATCGATAAAGTTGAGAAATGTTGACAGTATAATTAAATCCAACATGGTTTGATAGAAGAAAAATGAAATCGTTTGACAAAGTAGTGACATAAACATGAAAGTGAGAAAATTGCACATTATTGTAGGCCAATTGCTTAAAAGGCATATGGCAGGTTTGCACGATATTATCAACAAATGAACGAAACGGGTCTATCTGATTGAAATAGTCTTATATGATGGGCTGGCTGTACACCGACAAGGAAGGTGAGTAAAACAAAGAAAAAATGTTGCATGTCCCGTTTTTTTTAAGTGATAGCTTACGTTCTCAGTTGATGCGATAAACATGTATTATTTCATCATTAGGTTTTGATTATATATATTTTTAAAATGTTTTTAAAAATAGAAGCAGAAAACAGGCACGTCAATCAATCAATCCTATGTCACCGATGTCTCATCTTTACACTTATCAAATATATCATAAAGGAGCCTACCTATTTTCCGTTTTGGGAAAGAAAATTTGGAGGAAAAAAATAAACAGATGGACTTTCTATAACATAGCTGACCTTTACATAGAAATATATTGGGGATATACGTTTTGGAACTTCAATTTGGCTGCATCGGTAATGTCATGGGATGAGCTGGACACCATTTTTTCGAACACACAAAGAGACTAAAAAAAAATTCTTTAAAAAACCTTTAACTCGTGAAGGTCTTTTCTTTTCAGAGGACCTATAATGTACTAGACATAATATACGAGTTTGAGTTCGCACAGGTATAAGGATCACATTTTTCAAACATTAAAAACTCTCTCATTATTTGTCCGATTTTTTCAAACTTTGTGCCATTCTGTTTCTCTTATTTTTCTTCTTTCATAAAACTGGACTTCTTTTAAAGATTGGAGTGCTCTTGTGGCGTCATTGAGCAATTGTCCCTTGGCATTGAGGTAATATGCGAATGATTTCACTTTTTAGCAAGCAAGACTGGAATGAATGAATCCATTATAAGGATTTCTTACTTTTAAATCACAAATGCCTTATTAGTTCGTATTTCCATAGCTTGGAAAATGGAAACCTTGTTTAGAGTTCAATGGATTTGAAGTCACTGCGTTTTTCGGCATGACTCCTTAAACGGATGATAAGCATGCACATCGACCAAAAGCGACCAAATTCTACGGTCAGTCATGTTTTGTACTTCAGGGGTTAAACTTTAAATATCGATACTTTATCACATATAATTATATGTGAACTGACTCTCCAATTATGAATAAACAACAGCTTTCGTGGATGGTAGTGTTTTCCGGTAACATTTTGGGAGAGCTTAAATTAATAATTGTTAATACATTCAGTTCTACACAAGCCTGGCTACCATGGTTACGGTCATTCTGAAGATTGAACTAAACCAGCCTTACTATATTATTATCATGACCATTTTATATTCAGGCTATCGCCTACATCCATAGACATTGACCACTACATTAATAAACAGGCAAGTATACACGTGAGATATTATTCAAATATGTCAAAATAATGATGAGAATAGATCGATTTTTTTATAATGGCATAAAAGGTATCGAACGGTATTTCTCTTTTTCCTATACACTCTATCCCTCTTCTCTCTTTCTCTCTCTCTCTCTCTCTCTCTCTCTCTCTCTTCCCTCTGTCTTCGTCTGTCTCTCTCTCTCATCATCCTCTCCCCATCTCTCTCTCTCTCTCTCTCTCTCTATATTATGTGTAAATTAAAATTCTTTACTCCCTCCCTCTCTACTTCTCTGTACACTCTTAACAAATATCTCCCACCTCCCTTCCCTTCTCCATTTCTTATTCACTCCATCCCTATCTATTTCCCCCTCTACATTGCATTCTGCTTTGACGCATTTCCTCCTGGCCTGGGCCAGCCAGCCGGCATGTCTTCCGTAGTAACCATGCAATAAGTCAAAGCGTGGCGTCACTATGCACAGCAATGTTCGTACTGCCAGCGCTAAGATGCCGTCCAGCATGTTCAACACGTAGGTTTGCTGGTCCTCATAGCAAATACGGAACACATTTGACATTCTTTTAGCGTTATCATATCATTAATGCTATGAGGTGTGTGGGGGTATCTTTATTCAGTAATATTGAGCTACATTGAACGAAGGTGTCATCAGACCAGCGGTTATAAAATATTTTACAAGAGTTCCATGCATAAACAACTACATCATAATATATGCTGTTGCATCATAGATATTCATATTAAACCGTGAGACAAAGTGACGAGTTCGTATGTATTTCTCGCCAAACGCTCTTCTTTTGAAAACAAAGTTTTCTCTTTGATCTATATCTTTAGCCTTCTGAACATGGTAGGTCTATTAAGTCGGTTATTGGTCATAAAGCTAATATCAGAGGCCTCATCTTGCTAATCAAATTATTGTGATGACTTTTCTTTCAAAGAGAACCCCAAAGAAGTAGTACACTGTTTTGTTACATCTCCATTTACCCCTTGCGAAAGAAATTTCTCCAGAACGTCAATTATCATCTTGAATTGTTTTCGGTTTGCAAGAAAATTGTCGTCCCATCTCTGCAAATCGAGTGTATCAAGCCAGGTACGGTATACTGAATAGGGAAAGTATAGAAGGTCTGAAATAAGTTTGGCCACAAATTAAAAAAACTAGGAATGGTGGGTGGTAAATCTTAATTGTTTCCTTTTTGCTGCAGAATTTTTTTTTTTTAAAAGGGTTATTTCTATTAAAGAGTGATCGCCACGTAACTATAGTCATCGGGCTTTCGTAAGGCCAAGTAACAAATGCACGCACACTCTCACGCACACGCACAGGCACACGCATACGTTCACGCACACGCACACGCGCATGAACACATACCCATCTACCCACACATACAGACACGCACATCTAATCACGCATACATAAAAAACGTGCCATCAGACATAATTATCAGAAGAAAATGCTATATGAAAGATGTCAGAGTGCCAATGGGAACAGCCCCCACTAATCAGTTTGCTACTACCTCTGTTGTCAGTAAATAATAGTGTCTGCCTGTGATTGCTAAAATCCTTCCTCTAACATGTCTAGTTCTGCTCTTTCGTCATAGAAATGCTCAATTTATTGAATGCTAGATTTATACAGACTGTGAGTGTCATTTCCAATAACTGAAAGGTAATTAAAAGGGATAGTCATGAAAAGATTAATGAAATCAAAGAGAAGATTATAATGTAATTACTGTCTTTGTGAAAAAAAGTCATAAAGGTGAAGAGTCATACTGCTAGCTTATTTGTATCATGATGTTTTTGAAACAGTTTCTGGATCAGTTGCAATTCTTCTGTAGTAATTCAGCGAAGAAAAACTTATAATGATCATTGATTATGACGGACATCATTTTCCGTCGCATAAAAATTATTGTAAAACAGTTGCTGCAAATAACAAAAAGTAAATCGCACGGGGAAGAATCATGATTTCATCAGTGCGTTATCTCTCTCTCTCTCTCTCTCTCTCTCTCCCTCCCTCCCTCTCTCTTTCTCTCTCTCTCTCTCTCTCTCTCTCTCTCCCTCCCTCCCTCTCTCTTTCTCTCTCTCTCTCTCTCTCTCTCTCTCTCTCTCTCTCTCTCGTAGCTCCCTCCAAACTTTTGATATAGAAGCTTCATATAAATGTTCATAGGACTGATCTCCTCTCCTAATTAGTAATTAAACACGGATCACATCGACGCTTGATTAAAAATGAGATATTCGTCTATCGAGATGTGAAAAGTAATGCTCCTAAAAAAAGCTGTTCGAACCATAACCGAAGAGTGTAACTTGAAAGAGAAAATCTAAGACCGGGTGGACAGAACCGCTACGCATGTTTACCAAAAAAGCCATACATCTCGATGCAAAGACACCAATTAAACCAGGTGCGATTAATTGTTGATGATCATTAAACTGGAAAAGAATTAACCAGAAATGTGTCTACGTGACGAAACTCGCCTGTTTTCTTCTACGCCTGCACTCCAAAAGCCCGGTCGATTCAAATCAATGTCAATGATCACTCAGTGACGGTATGAAAAGAAAATGAAAATGACGAACACAAAAGAGAGGAGTATTGCTTATTTCAAATCACGTTTGCACCTTTCATTTCTACAGCAAACACAATTTTATCCAAGAAACAGGATTCAAATGCACCTGCCTGATATTTCTGTTTGACCCAATTCAAGAGCTAGAAAAATATATATATATCGGTTGAATTTCCTTGGGGGGGGGGGGGTGGGGTAGACTAGCGAAAATCTGCTCTCAAGTGGTAATCTTATGATGATTGGTTTCCTTGAATGAATCTATGTGCTAACATTTGTTGTTGTTTTTTCGGTCAAATTGTATCGGTATACTATGGTCTAGCTAGTCTCAATGTGATACGGAATTTGGTCACGTGGTATATAAACAGCTCAAGCGATGTTAGAATGTGTGGTAGAAGTTTACATCCAGAACATGAGAAATTGATGTGAAACGGGAGATAATAATGTCATTTATTTGTCTCAGATTCTGAAACAAATTCCTGGATTAAGCTCATGCTGCAATGATGATTATAAATCTTTAGGTCAGTCAGGAACCCCATGACTTTTACAAGCCGATCACCTGTCTGATTATCAAGATATTTTTGATTGGAAATCGAAATCAAATTTTGCGTTTTCCTAACGATTTTCATAACACTATAGTCTTTCGGGGAAAATGAGTATGGTAAAACCGGTCACTCAAAGTTTTTAATTTTTTGAGGCACTTCTTGATCATTTTGAAGTGCAATTTTTTTTAGGGCTTCAATATTACACCATATCACAGACACTGATAGAACGTAGAGCCGTGCCTCTCAGATTTAACATTGTTTTACGATGTCTTTAATCTAGAGCGTGCTTCGAAAGTGGTTTATTGTACTAACTGTTGTCAAGCTGTCATGATGAGGTGCTGAAGCATTCAAAGGTTTTGTAATTGTATTCATCTCCTATGCCTGGGTCGAGAGAAACAACTATTGATGAAATGCCTTGTCTAAGGACAAGTGTGCCGGACAACGATTAAGATATTTATAAAGGAAGACGAGGAGACATTGGTTGAAGCACAGCTTGTTAAGTTAAGGCCCCCTCATATGATGTGACAAAGATAACTTATTCAGCGGACACTTATTTTTTTTTTTCAGTTGTCTCGAAATTTGAATTTTGAAATTTTTTTTTCGTTGGGGGGGGGGGGGTAAGGTTACTTTACGTTAGCCGTGGGCATAATTTTTTTTTTTTTTTTAATTAAAAAAAACAAAAAAAAAAAAACAAGGGGGGGGGGTTTTTAGTTTTTTTAGGGGGGTTTACACACATAAAAATACCAAAGGGGGGGGGGGGGAGGTTTGAACCCCCACCCCCCCCCCCCCTGCGTACGCCCCTGCTTCAGCTGTTCTAGTAAGCTGCTCAAATATCATTCCCGTCCACTGATTGATGTCTGATAAAAGGTTGCAAGTAAAAACACACCTTTAACAAATTATAATTTTCCACCCCCCCCCCAAAAAAAAAACACATAACAACAACAACAACAACAAGAAAAACTTGTAACTAATAGAAGTAATTCCATCGAAAGCGCCGCATTGTTGTTGTTGTTGTTCTTATATCATTTGTTTTTGTTAGCCCGAGTGGTGTTGTGGTGTTTATTGTGGTGATGTGGTGGTGGTTGTAGTGGCGGTGGTGATAGTGTATCATAGTGGTTTATTCTGCAATTGACAGACAGGACGGAATCCTACCACGGGAAGTTGTAGTAGTCATAGTTGTAGTAATTATTGTAGTTATTTAATGGTGATAGGAAGATTATGATGCTTTTGATGAATGGTAGTTTATAAAAAGCACTGATAGTTAATTTTTGATCGTCAACTTTACTTCGGCACCTTTCTTTCTGTGCTCAAAGAATGAGCTTTCTAAACCATAAACTTTCGTCGCATCCTGAGCCATGGCATGATGGATTTATAACCCGCTCAGTCCTTTCAATTCGAGCCCTTTTACTTTTGACATCGTATCCCAGTTTGAACATGCGTCAGCAGTTGCCATGGGCAACCACAGCCCCGACAAAATGGCGTCTGCATGCATTCAATTAATAACATTCATGGGATATGTGACCACCTTTCTATGCATATCATCTGGGTCAATGTTATCTTGACAAAAGCAAAGTGTTTTTTTTAACAGATGAAAAAAAAAAACGACAACATTATTTTACATTTCATCTCAGTCACTATTGCCTTGACAAAAACAAAGTTTTTTTTCTTTGCACAGATGAAAACCAATATTATTTTACTTTCTATAGGCCTTGAAAGCGAAATCTTACATCGCCTTAACACCGCGTGAATAGGGCATATATTTATGCATAGTTGTGCTCCAAATGTTGTTATAGTTTCCATTTAACATCCTACATGGTTGCCCATAATGTTGAAATTGTTTTTCTTGTCCTTTTTCATGAAATTATTATGCCAATGTGGTTTGTTCCTGACAAATAAGTTAATACCTTTTCAGAATTTTATTGATCAATCTTAGAATTTTTTTCGATCGGTGAGTAAAGTAGTGAGAAGATGTAAGCTTTATATATCAAGAATGAATCATATCAATATTAATCATATTATCATACTTACTTATTCTAACTCTATATGAGCAACAGTGTATGATTCTAAATCTCATTTCATTTTAAGGAATTCGTCAATGCTATCTTTATTCTAAATAGGATAGACATCAAAGATGTATAATTATATAGTTCCCCCATTAAATGTTGGTGTTTCTCTGATTTCTCCTCAATTAGTTTTTATTTTCTGATAAGAACAGCGTCATCATAGGTTGTTTAATTATAGTTTGTTTTGATTTGTTTTAATCGGTATATAGAGATAAATGTTTTTTTTTATACAGTGTTCACACGTACATCCTTGCTCCATACAAAGGGTAATCTTTGTTGTGTCTTACAATGTTTTAATAATGAAATATTTCTGCTTATCAATGCAGAACTTCGCCTAGACAACAAATTGACATTCAATATGAATCCCATTTACTAGTCTCACAGAGTATTATCTGTTTTTGTTATTTATTTTTTACGGTGAAATGTTTAAGTAAAAAGAAGATAAGAAAGAAAGAAGGGAAGACAAAAAAGAAAGAAAGGAGGGTATGAGGTAAAAGAAAAAAGTGATGATTATGGCTTGCCTTCCGTCAATAGACTCCCCGAATACATTTGTCTGAGACCCGTGTTCCGTCGCTTCCATCGAGACACATGCATTTTGAAAGCCATGTTGATGAGAATTATTCCATAGTTATAATTAAAAATAGGCTTGTCAACACAGCTGGGCATTATGAGGAGAGAAATCGCATATCAAACAATGGATTTCTATACTTAGCAAATCAGTTATGTGATGATCGTAGGTGAATATTGATTAATTAGACAAAAGCTGTCTGTGTCGTTTCCATAGCAACTTGGGTAGTCAGGAGATGGAAGCATCATATTTCTTTTTTAAAGAACAATTCTTCCTTGTCATTTTGTTAAAATTTCATAATCTTAACTATATCTTCCAAAGTCTTTGCAAACAAGACAAGAGAGAGGAGAAGATGTCTGATAAATTGAAAAGACAAGTGCGGGATTAGATCAGCTGTAAATCAGCTGTAAATCCACTTGATCTTTATGCTCTCGGGAGTCTAGGAAATCAAGTTTAAAATCACGCTACAAATAAATAGCTGAGGAGTGAATTCGTTTTCAGAGTTTCCTTATCTTTTGCTCAATCAACACCAAAGTATAGCATCTGCCTTGTCATATTAGTATAAAATTTATTATTGTGGAAAATCTATCACTCATTTGCCTTCGAATATTGATTCAACCACATTTCATTTTTTTTAGAGTGCAGCCGACAGCTCTAACAATGCACAGTTTTCTGATAACTTTGATACTGTCAATTCTCACTTGCTTGCTCTCACAAGCTCTGCTTGTACTTCAGGCTCCTCCATGTCTTAATTTCCGATTTTACTTATTCATTATCATTCTTGTATTACAAGTAACAAAAAGAAAACTAAAGTGATAATAGAATGTACTTAATATGTACTTATGCAAAGAGGTTATTCTTGAACGAGCTCTCCCGTCATCCGCAAACTTTAGGAAGTCATCGCTATGTTATTCTGTTTATCTTGCTTAACTTCATAAAAGATTGAGTGTCGCTCAACCAGACTGACATCCATTCACGGTTACTAGGTGATCTAGAGTGAGCATCTTCAGAAGGTACTCGAGAGTCTGATGAAGTATTAGCGCATCGCAGGAATGCGTTATTGGATGGAGTCTCTTTATGATGTCCACAAAGTATCTCCCTTTCTTTCCATATCCCATTATCTTTACATCTGTTTATTTCTCTCTCTGCGTCTCCCTCTCTGTCTTTCTGTCTTTCTGTCTTTATGTCTGTCTTTCTTTCGCTCTCTCCAACCATCTATACATGGTTATTTCATTTTACCCCTCTCTCTTTCCAATTCTTTCTTTCCCTGTCTTCTTTCTCTCCCTCTCTATCCCATTATCTTTACATCTGCTTATTTCTCTCTCTGCGTCTCCCTCTCTGTCTTTCTGTCTTTCTGTCTTTATGTCTGTCTTTCTTTCGCTCTCTCCAACCATCTATACATGGTTATTTCATTTTACCCCTCTCTCTTTCCAATTCTTTCTTTCCCTGTCTTCTTTCTCTCCCTCTCTCTCTCTCTCTCTCTCTCCTCTTCTCCACCCCCTGCTCCTCATGCAGCATCATAATCGTTGTCGTCACCATCACCAACATTACCACCACCCCACCACCACCTCCACCACCATCGCACCACCACCACCACCACCACCACCACCACCACCACCACCCTTATCTTCATCCAGATCATCATCATTCCCATTATCCCCTTCTTTTGTCCCTCTGACCCTCGTTCTATCCCTGCCTGCCCCTCTAACTGTCTCTCTTCCTCCCTCAACGGTTTATCGCCTTTATTCCATTTTGGCATGTTTGATCAATACTATTATTATTGTTATTTATTTGGCAATTCACAAAAATATAAAAATATAAATATGAGTAAACAAACATTAAAAGAATGTCAATTATAAATGCTCAATCTCCTAGAGGTCCCCTGAGTGCATCAGTTGGCTGCCGGGGAAGAGGAAAGCAAACGTAATCACTGTAACCGTAATGGTCCCTCTTCCCGACCAACTGGTGCACCCAGAAGACCTGCAAAATATAGCATGAAGGTAAACAAAATGCATAACAGTTCATAAACAAACCAGCTAACAAAAACAAAGCACAAGGAGGAAATCAAATTAATATGTATGATGACACTAGGTCATGACACGATACTGAACATAAACATGAGGAATTAATTCTGGCTTAAAAACTATTGCATAATTCAATATCAAGTAGGTAAACTGAAACCATGAAATATAAAACTGAGAAAAGAACAAAATATGAGAACGTGTAATATCGCACTGACAAGAATGTCTTAAATCATGCAGGTTGACCGGTATATAGAAGTTAAGAAAACATGGTAAAGGAAGTGAATAGATACATAGGCTTAGTGGGCTTCAGGCAAATAAGGAAGCTAGGAGAACGAATACATTAAAGAACCAGTACTTCATATTTTATATTATATTATATTATACAAACAATTTATGAAGAAGCTGCGTTGGAAATGTCCAGAAGATGTTTAAATAATGGAAGGAAAAAAAAAAGACTCTAGAGACATAACAATGATAAAATTAAAATTATAGTTTCGGCTCAAGAATATTATAGAGAAGTAGACGAATGAATGATTGCAAAACATACCGTAATTATTACATTAACCTCTTGTAAATTGAATTAAACAACGACTTCAAAAGAAAAGGTTAATCAAAGAAGATATCACTTTTCAGCCTGTGTTGATACCAGGTCTGAAATTAAGCATTTCCACCACATTTATTCCTTTCAGAAGGAAATAGATGTTAATTTTCAATTGAGTTGAATAGAATTTTACAGTGATATCAATACAGAACTGCAACATAAAAAAAAGGTAGGGCAAGCTTGTGTTTTCTACTTGAATTTTCCCCCTCCAGGTTGTGTTACGTATTTTCCTGTCAGTGTCAAGATTCACATCTAAATATGGAGGACTGTTTTATGTTTAGTATTGTGTGCAACTAGACCTGTATTGTATGGCACCTTAATTTTCAAACACTCGTCATGGTTTTCTGTGTTGACTTGAAGCAAGTATTCACCTCTTGAGGGCGTACATAATAATTTATAAATGTTATGTGAGAGACATCTTGCGGCATGGTACACTTTTAGGTTCTTAATTAATCTGATCGAGTAGAGGGCTGATAAATTACAGCTTTATGAAGTTATATATATTTCATTGTTCTGCTGATAGAAAGCATGGATGAACCTTAGTTATCACATTGTGACGGTGCCTAGGCCAAACCGTACCGTATACCCCCCCCCCCAAAAAAAAATGTGCTCTTACCCCCCCCCCCCCCCCCCCACCCCCGGTTATTCAGCGGCTGGCTGAGTCGTTGCGAAATTTCCCCGCTCATTCAGCGGCTGGCTGGATTTGGCACTTAATATTTTCTCTCTAAAAAAAATCTCCCTCCAAGCAGTTTCCCAAAGTTGACAGCCCTGCCTAAGGGGATCTAGTGCTACCGGGGGCATCCTGATTGGGGGGGGGGGGGGGGGGGTGGAGAGTGTGCACTTGATGTGTGCCCACTATAGTGCTTGATCCGTCATTGTAATTGTCGCCTGATTCGGATTTAGTTTAATTTCGTATTTATGTGAATGCATGTGTCAATAATACAACTATATTCCGCGAATCCAACAAATAGAAAATATATTTAATATAACATGTAATTGTTTTGTTTTCTGTTTTCTGTTTTTTGTTTTTTGTTTTAATTGTCAAATTATAAGAAATATATCTTTTTAATCCGGTACACTCTCACGACTTGTATATCATAAACGGGTAGTGGTCTAGTTGTCGCCTTTCTCGTCCTTTCCTCCTTTTCATGTCCCTTTCTTTATTTTCGCGTTTACAAGAGCCCTTCCCTTTCTTTTAAAGTTGGGCTTCTACAGTCATTATTTAAAAGATATGAAAGCAAACTCAAGATGGTTTTGAATACAAAAGTCTAACGCTCGTCTTTAAGGCACTCCACAATACTGCACCTGAGTACCTGAAAGATCTCCTCACCATAAAGTAATCTCATTACTCACTCCGTTCTTCTGCCTCTCAGGCCATCCTAGAAGTCCCCAGAACCCGAACCACCAACTATGGGGACCGTGCATGTTGCACTAGTCATCTGGAACAAGCTGCCAAGTGCCATTCGAAACATTCAATGCCTAGAATTTTTTCGAAACATGATAAAACGGTTTTAACTCAGAGTTACTATATTATGCTGTTAACATTCTGGAGAGAGATTTGTGTATTTTGTTTTGTATAGCGCCTTGAGTAAGTTATTAGATAAGTGAGCTTTATAAATATTTATTATTATATTATTATTAATAATATCATAGTAAATGTACCTGAAACTTGAAAACTAAACACTGGTCACAAGTCACACTAATAGGTAAGAAGTATTGTGAAAATATATAGCATTTGGGTGCAAACGCAACGGGGTCCAGCCTACGCCCACGGAAAAAAGTAGGCCTTTTTCTTATATAACCTCTCACAATTTTTACTCCCCTAATTAGTATCCTTCCTCTAAAGTTTGAGATTCAGACAGAAGCTTTTGGTCTGTAATCTATGAAATTAAAGAAAAGCTGTTCAAATTCATTTTTTTAAAAGGTGGTTATTTAGCTAAACATCATACTGTAGGTATAAAAGCATTCAAATCTATAGTATAGGTTACATCTGAGATTCGCGAAATTTTCTGTTTTCCTTTTCGATTGGACGTTTTGACGACACACTTGCCAATTTTTGTCATCAAGAAAACATCGAACTGCGTACCGGTAAGTTATTTTCTATTTTGTTGTAATTCTAATGTAATTTGAAGAGAGATAACAAATGATCCCTTATTTGACTATGTTTGAGGATACTAAGACTATGAGCAATGATGAGAATGATTAGAGTGAGTGGGGCTGTGCTGTGCCTGTTTGCTGGCAGTCTAACATAGTCCGACGTGCTGCATTTTTTGTTGTAAATGTTTGAGCAGTTGCAAATTTTTGGCATAAACCAAAATCGGCGCTTGTTCAGAAACCTATCCAAAATTTGAACCGTAACTCCGGCGTAGAGATACCCTATTGAAACATACCCAAAATGAAGTAAATATTTATTAAATGTCCAAATAAAGATCATGAGTTAAAAGTCGTTGTGTTTACCTGTTTCGTGTCAATTTTCTTGTTATTTATGAGTATTTTTCAGATAAACGTCTATAACTTTCTGTCAAGTGATAATCACTGATTCTTGTACTTACCTTTGACTTGTTTCTTGTCTGTTATGGTCATTTAGTAGATGAATTACTTGAATTCTGAACACTTTTTCAGTAACGCAAAAAGTCCAGCCCGTGTATAGTCCCACACACGTATTTGTAATTGTACACCTTGCGCGCACTATAACTCTTTACACCACTTGTCTGCTGTCGAAGATCCTAATTGATATTTTAATCGACAAGTGATGTCTCGTTCTAAAAATACAAAAGAAAAAATAGTTTTGTGTGCTTTTTTAATCAATAAGTGATGTCTCGTTCTAAACTTAGTGGTTGAGCGCTCATATCTTTGAGGGAAAAAATTGCAACCTGAACCAAAAAAATATGGAAAAAGTCCTGATTTTTGTGTGTGTGTGACATACGGTAGGTGTGCGATGTGGACCGAGTTTTTTTAAGGAAACATGAATGTTGGATAGGGAAGTTTTATAAATAAAAATCAAAATTTGTTAGGAATGTACGTATCTTTTAATTCAGGTTTTGTAACTTGTAACTTGTCTTGGAATGTCAATCAGCCAGTTTCATTGATCATGAGGTCAAACTCTTTCTTGGAAGCTGGTACAGTACTATGTATTTGATTGGTTGATAGGAGAAAAGAGATGGAATCTCTTTGATAGGAGTGCATGTGAGGAATTCCTTTGCATAAAAGTTATTTGCGTCATTAAAGGGATAGTCGAGTTCTGTTGTAGAGGGCGCTACACAATATAATTTTTTTTGTGAGAAAAATGCAAAACTGAGTGTTAAATTTGAAAAAATATATACAGTTTAAATGACAGAATCATCTTTGTTTGATCAAAATCGGTTCAGAGACGGCTGAATTATCCATAAATATAACGATTTCTAATTGTGTACCACCACAAATATTATATAATTTGACCTAATTTGAACCAGTGGTTGAAAGCCGTTGGAAAAACAAAATAGCGACTTTTATGTTGTATTTCAGCCAATGCCGATGTTGGCTTTTATGTTGGCTTTTTCTTGTTGGTTATATTACCCTCAACCAGCTGGCCCATGTATTGTTATTATTAATTAGTTAATGGTCACCATATTTTTTTGAAAGTGGAGCTGAATTGGTATGATCATATTGGCTAAATTTCACACATTTTGGGGTCTAAAATTACCTTCATAGCAATTTTAGGTCCTAAATGGGCACTAGAAATGTCATAGATAAGAATAAGAGCAATAACCATGTACTTTGAAGGCAGTTGCGATCCCTTTAAATTTGCATTATTAATGCATAATCAATAAAATATCCTTATTTTATTTTCCTCAATACAGAAGAAAAGTTAAAGTCATAGTGAATTCACAGTGATATCTACTGAACATAGTGAAAAGTGAGACTGTTTGGCCCACACATAAGAAAGACTGAGCTGAAATGATTGTTGCATTCTATAAGGTTGCAACCGTCTTTCGGCCATTGTTGAGGTAGAAAGATCTGTAGTATGATGGTTTGAAAATGTTGAATTATTTAAATCTAAGATTCTGCAGATTCATGCACCCAGATTAATTTTATCTCGGATTGAAATAGAATTGATAGAAAATCTTGTCTTTCATGAAATGTACATAATTTTTTTAAAGTTAAAAATAGTAATGAAGTTTGTCTTTGAAACTGTATACTGCCCTCTTGTGCTTTTAACTTATCATACATTCTCCTTGCACTGTTCAGTGGGTGTTGGTACGTAGTTTTTATAACTGACTTTTAAGTTGCTTTTCCCCTTGGTTTTTGTCCCTTGTGAATAGATACCATTCTATGTCAGGCCAATGAAAACATTTTGTTTGTTTGTGTTCATTTGTTGTTTGCTTGTTCCTTTAACATTTGTTGTTTGTTTATTCATTTATTTATTTTATTGTTATTATTTTAACTATTTAAAAAACATAACTGTCAGTTGCTGGCTGTATGCATGTTTGTTGTGTATTAAACCTTTAAGGTTTAATTTAAGCTTCATCAATGCTGTTACACATGTATCTCTAACCCTTGTATTGCCAAGGCCCTGTTTCATAAAACTTGTTATCAATAACAAGTTACAATAAATGTTATAAGCTGATGAAATCCTTACAGTCGATTGGCTATGAACCGATTTGTCATAGATCTGTGGCAGTTGTTCTTGATAACAAGTTTGTTACAAGAAACATATTAGTGACTTTACTACTTTATTCTATTTGTGTTGATTGGTTGATAATGATTGATTAATGTGTTAGATTTGTGGTGATTATCTTCACCTTTAGGTAATCTTAAAACTGTTGAGTTATCAACACCTCCTCACAATGCATTCAGTTAATCCTGCCTACCTAGTCAACATGTTGTTGCATAATATTGATTCAGGTGTTTAGGGGTACTGATGCAGCTCTTGTTTCTGTGGTTTTCGAGATGAAGGGAACACTATGGGTGCATTTATTGACCAGTTTTTTGCCTAGAATCAGTATTTTCAAATGTATTTCAGTCAAATTTTTAAGGTGATAAACGCAAAGCCTTTTTCAAATGTCTTTAGATATGGGCATTTACGCCGAAAAAAGTGTGTTTTGAATGTGACATACAGCCAGAACCACGTTTCTGAGACGTAATAAACGCAAAGCTGTTTTGAACCCCACATACAAATCGTACCTTCCCAGGCTAATTTCCGGTTCGGCCCGCCATGTGCTGTGTCATATGTTGTTGTACAAGCATGTGTGTGCATCCATCTAGTTGACCTCCGAGAAACTGTCTGCTTCCCGGGTCAAACGGCGCAAAGCAGCTGGGCAGAGACAAGGCCTTTATTTTGAATCGTGAAGAGACAATAAACGTGACGTCCCGCAAAACACGTTTGTATAGTGGGGTTCGATATATCTAGTGGCAAGACACAATAAACGCACCCTATGAGAGATACAAGTGTGCATTCTTATTGATTGCCTGCACATTTTTATGTTTCTCTGATTGGAAAAGCAAATTGGAACACGTCGCCATCAGTTGGACTTCTTGATTTTCAAGATATATAGAGTCTGTAACTAATCTGATCTGAGGGTAAACTTCAATGATGTCAAAAGAATTGGTAGATAACAAATTTCTTTGAAATAGATTAGTTGGCAAGGAAATCCAGGTTCGTTTAAGGGAGTTAAATTAATGGAAGAAAAGTAGTCAAAGTAAAATAGAGAGAGTGAGGGAGAGAGAGAGAGAGTGAGAGAGAGAGAAAGAGAGAGAGAGAGAGAGAGAGAAAGAGAGAGGGAGGGGAAGGGGGGGGGGAGAGGAAGATCAAATAATAAAATAAAAAAATTAAACGTCATGGACAAACTAATAGGAATAAAATGGTGTAAAAAAGGGTTTGAGAAATGATGATACGTGAAAGGGTTGTATTTTTTTTAAAGGGAAAGTCCACCCCCAAAATAAGTTTGTTTCGATAGAGGCAGAATAATAAGAAAATCAGGTGAGTGAAAGTTTGAGCAAATTCTGAATGAAAATAAGAAAGTTATGAATTATTGAAGTTGTGATCAATCAAATACAAATTGGCAACTCTGTGACTTATCATACGAGCTCTCCTTCATTTGCTTTGTGCATAATATTCCATAAAATCATGTTTTCTTCGTTATTGATGACGGAATATATATTTGTTCCTTGCAGGGGAGTATAGAAACATATTTGCAATTATTATATTTAGGGTGCATGTATGGTTGAAATTTTTCTTGAGGGAAAATGAAAATTTTAGATTTTTTTAGTACTGAGCAAATGGAAGTTGAGCTCGCATGATACGTCATAGAGTTGCCAATTTGTGTTTGATTGATCACAACTTCAAAAATCCTAACTTCCTTATTTTTAATCGGAATTTGCTCAAACTTTCACTGACTTGTTTCTCTCATTTTTCTACTCCTATTAAAACTAACTTAATTTCAGGGTGGACTTCCCCTTTAAATGACAGACGAGAATGGAAAACAGGAAAATTTGTGAAATTAGATTAAGAGGGAAAAAAGCGACAATATTGTGTGGTTAATCTTTCCTTTTAGTCTATTTTTAAGAAAGGAGACTTTAAATTACAATGTTAAGATAAATACTAATCATACCTCAATTTGAGAAGGAAAAAATAAAGATTGACTTTTATTGCATGTGGTGTTTTGACAGTCATGAATCTTTGTTCCTGACAGGTGGCTTGAAGTTTGACACTTATATTTTCTTGGCAATTCTCTTGATTTAAAAAAAGAAAAAAAAAAGAATTTGAACAGCCCACTCCATGTTTTGGTCCGAATCCCCCCTATGTGTGTTGGTGTCTGTATTGTACATTCTAGAAATTACAAATAAGTCTCACACATTTTGCATCATTCTAATTTCCCATAATATGGTGATAATTTAAGATGTCTTATCAATTGTCCTTATAGTCAATTATGGACAATTGATGTAAGTTATAAAGTTTTAATTGAGGGAGGTGAAATGGTAGAAATGGTAGTGGTTCTTTTTAAAGATTTTTAAAAGTTTTTAAGCAGAAGTTTGGCCATTTGATGGTGTGTAGACATTTAAAATAGATCAATAATCATTAATGGTCATTTGAGGTTAGAGCTGTAAGGAAACTTGATTCCTCAATGGGTCATTAGAAGGCTGAAACACCATTCAAAATCAGGAAATGATAGATGAAAAAACTGAATAGTCTCAATTTCAGAACTCACAGTACATTGTTTACCTTTTCTCTCCATTCACATGCAAGTTGAATGATAAAACTCCACATTTTAGCAACTTAATATGTTTTGTAATATTACCAAACTATCAATGTATATAATACATGAAGTTCTGGATTGGAGACTGATTATCTATAATTCAGACAAGACAGAATAAAATACTCCATTGACCAGTTTTAGTGAAACAATATGTTTTTTTATAATAATTTTAAGTGTATTGCTTCAAATCAGAGTACATAAAAAACAGTTTGTGATGAACATTTACATCAATATAACAAAAACATAGTTATGAATGGTACATTATAAAATGTAGCATACAGAATATAGCAAAAATAACAGTGATAATAATTAACAATATTACACATTTGTTATGATTTGCCATTTCAACGTATGTTTCAGCATTTTTCCTAGTCTTGTGGCAATAACCCTTTTCCACTATTTCTAAACAATACACCTGTATGTCGCTCATAGGGCTTCTTCAAGTAATTTTCAACGTATTAATGCTGCACATTTTTATTATTAATGCTACATCAACATATCTGTTTGGAGCCAGAAGGATGTTAACTCAGACAGGTTCAACATCCTTTTGGCTCCAAACAGACGACATTATGTTGATGTACCACTGCCTTTTCATCTTATGATCTTATTCTTTTTGCTTATTTAAATTCAATTAAAAAAACAGTGTTGATCTTTAACTACCAATGAAGGATACACCTATTTTTTTTTTAGAAGAGAAGAAGGAACACCTTTGTTGTTGGGAGGGGGGAGGGGAGTGTTTTTTACTTAATATTTTCTAAATATAGCAGAAATTATTGCTGAGAGCGTGAGCTAATAATCACTCTCTATGCGTGCTGTGTACCAATTCCTTTGTATGATGATAATACTTATAGTAACAGAGAAGTTACAAAAAACCTTCTATCTATAATATTTCTTTCTGATTCATCTATGGATCTTATCTCTGTGTGTAAAATAAATAACCCCAGATACTTGGAATCAGACTACACTCTTGGAGGAAATCAACATCATACGATCAGAAGGAAAAAGGCAATAGATAAAAAAAAAGTGTTCGGCAAAAAGAAAGAAACGGAAACTGGGGACTCTTGTCAATGAGTTTAACAGATATGGAAGATGTGTAGGCTGATAAAGAAGTATTTTATTTTACCAAGGAAGAATTTTAGTTTCCTCATAAAGTAATTGCCGGGCCGTTATAGATCCCTTTTGTTGTTTAATTACCAACAAGCGTCTCTTGACATCTTTTTCCTTTCTATTTCTCTGTTGTTTTAGAGAAATGCGGACAAGGCTTGTTGTAAAGTTACATATGTTTTCGTCTTCACTTTAAACAAAAAAACTGTTTTTGTTACTAAATATACCTGCCTGTCTGCCTGAATATAGGTAAATGTACTACATGTATATGAGTGTGACTGACATCAGTTATATGTTACCAATTTACATTTCAACTAATTGAGTACATTTCTATGGTGGCCCTGAAGGGACATCGCGAATAGACTAAATCGTGAAAAATATGCGATAAAATTCACGATATCGTCAATTTTATCGCATATTTTTCACGAAGAAATTCACGAAATTGACGATTTCGTGAACTTTATCGTGAACTTTTCACGATGAAATTGACGATATCGTGAATTTTATCGTGAAAAGTTCACGATATAAAGTTCACGATATCGTCAATTTTATCGTGTACTCTATCGTGTACTCTATCGTGTACTCTCCTGACGGGCGCTTCGTAAACAAAACCAGCCCTAGCTGGGGGAGACAGAAAGAAGGAAAAAAGGGAAAGGGAAAGAGAAGATAAAAGGAAAGAAAGAATAATAAGAAGAAAAGAGGGAAACGGGGGGGGGGGGGGGGGGGGCGAAGGGCTCTTGCCTCCTCCTCACTCCCCCCCCCCCTCCCCGCCAAAAAATAAATCAGAGAGAGAGAGAGAAGGGAAAGGGAAAGGGAAAGAGAAGATAAAAGGAAAGAAAGAAGAGGAAGAAGAAGAAAAGAGGAAAACGGGGGAAGGGCGAAGGACTCTTGCCCCCCCCCCCCCCCGCCAAAAAATAAATCAGAGAGAGAGAGAGAAGGGAAAGGGAAAGGGAAAGAGAAGATAAAAGGAAAGAAAGAAGAGGAAGAAGAAGAAAAGAGGGAAACGGGGGCAAAGGGCTTTTGCCTCGTCCCCCCGCCCCCGCCAAAAAATAAATAAGAGAGAGAGAGAAGGAAAGGGAAAGAGAAGAAAGAAAGAGAAAAACGAAAAAAAAAGGGAGAATAGGAAAGAAAGGAAAAGAAAGAAAAGAAAGGAGGCAAGAGCCCTTCGCCCCTGTTTCCCTCTTTTCTTATTCTTTTTCCTCTTCTTTCTTTCCTTTTATATTTTCTTTCCCTCTCCCTTCTCTTTCCCTTTATGGCGGGAGGGGGAGGGGGAGGTAAGAGCCTTTCGCCCTTCCCCCGTTTCCCTCTTTCCGTCTTCTTCTTCTTTCTTTCCTTTTATATTTTCTTTCCCTTTCCCTTTCCCTTCTCTCTATCTCTCTCTCTCTCTCTCCTATTTATTTGTTGGCGCGGGAGGGGGGGGGGGGGGGGAGGAGGCAAGAGCCCCTCTTTTTTTTCTTATTCTTCTTCCTTTCCTTTTTTATTCTCTTTCCCTTTCCCTTCTCTCTCTCTCTCTCTCTCTTATTTATTTTTTGGGGCGGGGGATGCAAGAGCCCTTCGCCCCCGTTTCCCTCTTTTCTTCTTCTTCTTCCTCTTCTTTCTTTCCTTTTATCTTCTCTTTCCCTTTCCCTTTCCCTTCTCTCTCTATCTCTTATTTATTTTTTTGGCGGGGGGTGGGGAGGGAGGAGGCAAGAGCCCTTCGCCCTTCCCCCGTTTCCCTCTTTCCTTCTTATTCCTCTTCTTTCTTTCCTTCTTATTCCTCTTCTTTCTTTCCTTTTATATTTTCTTTCCCTTTCCCTTCTCTCTCTTATTTATTTTTGGTAGGGGGGGGGGAGGAGGCAAGAGCCCTTCGCCCTTCCCCTGTTTCCCTCTTATTCCTCTTCTTTCTTTCCCTTTCCCTTCTCTCTCTCTCTCTCTCTCTTATTTATTTTTTTGGCGGGGGGGGGGGGGTAAGAGCCTTTCGCCCTTCCCCCGTTTCCCTCTTTCCTTCTTCCTCTTCTTTCTTTCCTTTTATATTTTCTTTCCCTTTCCCTTTCCCTTCTCTCTCTCCTTATTTATTTTTTGGCGGGTGGGGGGGGGGGGGGAGTGAGGAGGAGGCAAGAGCCCTTCGTCCCCCCCCCCCCGTTTCCCTCTTTTCTTCTTATTATTCTTTCTTTCCTTTTATCTTCTCTTTCCCTTTCCCTTTTTTCCTTCTCTCTGTCTCCCCCAGCTAGGGCTGGTTTTGTTTACGAAGCGCCCGTCAGGAGAGTACACGATAGAGTACACGATAAAATTGACGATATCGTGAACTTTTCACGATAAAATTCACGATATCGTCAATTTCATCGTGAAAAGTTCACGATAAAGTTCACGATATCGTCAATTTCGTGAATTTCTTCGTGAAAAATATGCGATAAAATTGACGATATCGTGAATTTTATCGCATATTTTTCACGATTTAGTCTATTCGCGATGTCCCTTCAGGGCCACCATACATTTCTGTTGATCTGCAAGTCATAAGAAAAAACTGCTTGGTTATCAAAATAGATACAGTGTTATGGATGGAAGATAAGTTGATGTCAATTCATCTATGTGACTAAACAGTTTTAATTTCCTGACCCGACCCAAGGGTTACAAACCCATCGCATTCAGCCATCTCCTTTGGAAAAAAACAAAGCTTAGATCATGATTCATTACATGGGCATGATGATGATAATATATTTTGTCCTATGATGCGGTTTCTTGTTCTTTCTTTGCTTTTTTTATTGTCTACCTGAAGGTGAATCCGGGTTCAGCGACAGAAGACCAAGGTTTTACTTTGTTGAAAAGAGAGAAATTATTTACATCTTATGTACTTGATAATAAGGATAAATTGTCTGCTCAAAAATATTTTGTATGTCTGACAAGAGCAGGCATTGCAGGAATTTGTTTTAATTACCATTTGATGATTCTGTAGATTTCAGTCATTGGATTAACTAATATCGGTACTCCAAATTCTGCAATTATCTACTGTTCTTAAGTAGTATCTTATCTATGTGAAGTATGTAGTATCTTATCTCTAATTGAACAATTTTAATAGTTTTTTCTTCTCCATAAATCTTCTTCATATAATTTTCTTTGTCTTTTCTATAAATCCTCTTCATATAATTGGTTTTTTCTCTATAAAGCCTCTCCATATAATTTGTTTTTTCTTCATTTTTTCTTCCTGTTCTCATCACAAGCCACTTCACATTGAACAAAACACTTCTTACTTGTTTAGATTTGAGTGTAATGATTTGCTTCACTTGGAGGGTATGAAATGAATGATTATCACTTTCAGAATTGATGGATAAGCATTGTAGTAGACCTTTGAAAAGGAAAGTACAGGAAATTGACCCAATTCAATTCCTGTTTACACCCTATCTCGCTAGTTTCATTTTATACGGTTTGGAGTGTTTTTGTGACTCAATAGTGTAAATGATGAAACTGTATGGGTCTGTTCATGTAAACCTGCAAGTCAAAATACATTGTTACTTGTGTCAGCATTTAATTCTTTATCAGACTGATTTTGATAGATATCACTTGGTGATACAATTTTAGAAAACTAAAAAAGAACTTCATTTTCTTATCTATCAAAAGTATCAAGATCTATTAAACTAACTTTTAGGAGCATTATATGTTTTTATCTTGTAAAAATATAGTGAAAGAATATAAATAGAATTCAGAATACAGGTACATGTAGCTGCAGTATTAGATGATAATGCAGATAGATGGTATACACATTAGTGTAAAATTGTGAACAAACTTTAAAGTCTTCTTTGTAATATATTTTATCTATGAAATCATCATCATCAGCCCTGCTAGCTACTAAAAAGGGATTCTGGCCATTTTACAAGGACTTGTCGCCTATACAAGGGACAGTGTGAATACATCTTCTGTATGAGCAATATGGGTGTGTTTACACAGTTCAGTCCTTATCACAAAGCTAAATAAAAGTCTGAACACTTCCCTCTGTATATAACTTGCTTATAACACAATCAAGGTGGACATGTTATGTCACCTATTTGCCTTTCCAAATGTATGAAGAGCTTTAGCAAATTGACTGGATTAATCATCAAAGTAGATGGAGCGGTTTGCCGTCATTAAAGCAATGAATAATGAGAAGAATGAATGAATGCTGCTGTGTGGTGAGATATCTATCTCTTTCTGTCTTGTGCTAGATGTCTCTACATCTGGATTCTTACTTATATTGTGTCTTGAGTACTAGGGCTACACATATTCATTAGTGGTATGTGAATGATAGATAGATCAGTGAACTGGATTTGATGGTAGATTTCTAGTCTGAATGTTTGTTACAGAGGTATGTTCAATTTTGTATCACTATGGATATTTATAGTGTACATATCATTTCTTTTCATGTTATTGCAAAGCCAGTGGGGAACCAATGGAACATGTTTTTGCTACACATTTCCAATAAAAATGTATTGCAATATGCTTTCAAACCATTGTTTTGTAACCATTTTAAAGTTGAACCATATGAAGTAGATTAAAAAACATGTATGTTGTTAATAGATTTTGTTTAATTTTTATCATGTTTTTTAATTATTCATTTAATGAAATATGCAAAAAAGGTGTTTATAATCGGATCCTCATATGATTGTAGTGACCAATAATTTTTTTTTTTTTAAACTGTAAGTAAATGCTGTCAATTTACATGAAAAATTGTCATATGAAATGTCTCGGATGTTGACACTTTCCATTTCTTTTAAAGGAATTGATTCATCTAAAGATATTTGTGATTTAATCAGGAGCTACATTATTGATCAAAAGAAATACAGTGTAGAAATCATTGAATCTCTCTCTCTCTCTCTCTCTCTCTCTCTCTCTCTCGCTCTCTCGCTCTCTCTCCCTCTCTCTCTCGCTCTCTCTCTCTCTCTCTCTCTCTCTCTCTCTGTCTATCTCTTTTCAGGTTCCAGAAAGTGGACATAAAGAAGGAATGTCCTGACATGCCACAAGTTCTCCTTAAATCATGATGAACACATAGGAGATGCATGCAAGCTACTTAAAACCTTAATGGCATAATGGAACAGTGATGAATGTTGAGGCAACCATCAACAAACAAATCGTCTTCAGCTAGCCAACCAAACACAGACAAGCGCATAAATTCAGTGCGGTCTGAGAGTGGGAGCTGTAGTAGGATCCGCATACATGTAAAGAAGGGCTTGAATTGAATGGGATGTGGTGTAGACGTGAATTGGACAATCCTAGAAAGGTGCTTACATCATATTGAGAGATTTAAATAAAAGAAGGGATATTTGCTTTTCTGTAGAAGATCACAGCCCTACGCTTTCTCATTTCTGATGCCTGTGTGGTTTGCTGGAGAAAGGAAAATAGTTGCAGAGCTAGCAATGTAATATTTGGTAGAGACCATTGGAGGGAACGTTGCCCTGACCTCATAAATTGTTGGATTTTAGAAGAACTGGCCTGGCAGAATATGCTGAACAGTTGGTGTTTTGAACTGAGTTGAAGGACAGAGAGCTGGAGAAGGACAGAGAGAAGGGGATAGCTTAGCTTGGCCTGAGCGTTCTTGCTGGTTACCACTGAGTTCTTCAGAAGAAGGTGAGTGAAATCACTCTGATAATTGATGTTTAATGGGAGGGAGTAGGGAGGAGAGGGGAGGGGAGGCAGGGGAGAGGAAAGATGGAGGGAGGGGAGGCAGGGGAGAAGAATGATAGAGGGAAGGAGGGAGGAGAGTTGGGGATGGGATTCAATGGGTTGGTGGTGGGGTGCATGGAAGAGGGATAGAAAAATGGAGAAGGGGGTAAAGGAGGGGAGAGAGGGGGATTATGGGTGGAGATGAGAGAAGGGGATTGAAAAGGGAGGGGAGAGGGGGATGATGGGTTGAGATGAAGGAAGGGGTGGGGATGATGGAAGAAAAGAGCTGACTGAGCTGACCAATCTTTAAAAAAAAAATTGCAAGTTATAATGAAGTTGATAGGATAAGAGCTGGAAAAGGAGAAGTGTGAACTCACCAGTTCCTGAGAGTGATTCAAGAAGTTTGAAAGAAAGATCTATTCAATTTTTCTCAAAACTGTGTGAAAAGAAAATAACACTGAAGAGAGGAAGAAGGAAAAATCAGACTGGTGAGGTTTTCTTTTCTGTTTGGCTGGTGATATTTGTAATGTCTTCCTGTATGGTCCTTGTGCAAGAAGGCGGAACTCACAAGTGATATACGATGGTCGTAAAATGCTTGGCTGAGGGTGATTCACTCCGTTGGTTTAGTTACGGTGAAAGCAGTCACTAGAGAAACACCGATAAGAAAGCAGCTATAGTATTTCTAAGGAAACCTGATCATATTAGCATCATGATGGAAAACGTAAGTGTTGATCACCAAGTCTCAACCTAGTTTTATCTTTCTTGATATTTCAATGCTGTCTTAAGTATCAATATGTGCTGGCCTGCTGGGAATGAATGACTTATTGTTTTTGATGTTTTCTCTTTTGCAGCTTGCATTATGTACACAACAAGCTTGTAGTTGTATGTTAGTGATCAACGATGTATCTGATTAATCAATGGTTTGTTGGTTGATTCAATGTTGGTCATTCCATCATTCAATTGGTTTTCGTTAACAGTTTAATTGATGGTAATGTGGATTATCAGTTTAATTGATGGTAATGTGGATTATCAGTTTAATTGATGGTAATGTGGATTATCAGTTTAATGGTGTTTGAGTATTTGGTCATTGGTTGTGAAGGACATTATCCCTGGCATCGTACAATGTATCATTCCCATCACTTTGAACTGTAGGCATATAACCATGTACATGAGATACAGACTGGTACTTACAGATGTAGGATACAGTATGTATTAGTTTAATACGATCTGGATTTGAACACGATTCGTCGAATAAACTGTCATTTTGTTGAAGATTAATAAAATGATAGAGATCTCAAGAGATCCTTTATTAGAAGGTAAATTACTTACATCCTTTACTTTTTTATTTCAAGACTGAAATTTTTTTTTGAAGATTTTTGTAAATTGTACATCTAGCATTGACCTCACTAACTTAGCAGCATTTATCTCTCATCTGAATAATGTTATAGATTCCCTTTAAAGGTAGTACAGTGTATGTCCCATTTGCAGGCCAAAAAAAGTGAAAAGGTTAAATTCTGACAGCATTTGAAAGATAATTCTAATTTAGAACTTCCTTCAAAACAAAAGGGCTTGAAAGGGTCTTTTAGTGGGAAAAAACGAGCATTAGTTGTCAAATTGACTTTAGAGATTGCAATCATTTTAGTAATAGTCTGATTTTCAGACCCTTTTACCCAATGGTCGTTCGTTTGAAAAGTGATCTCAATTAATAATTTAAATGAAAATCTTTAATTTGTCTTTTTATATATTTCATAAATTGTACTGTTTCAAAATCACTGCTAAGTTCCTACTAATATTCACAATTGCATTGCCTTGGAATGTCACATTAAAAAAGACTGAAGAAGAAGACAATTATTTCTTTTACTGATAATACCACTCTATTCACACATTCCCAGTAACTCTATATCAGCTTTTTGCCTCTTTTGAAGTTGAATAATATTGTACCAGTATTTATATTTTTCCCCAAGCTTTTTATGGACATGTTTGCAGGAGGGTGTACATTGTACAGGGTTAGAAAAGAAATCTTAAATCAAGGAATTTTTGTGGTAAACTGGAACAATTCAACAGTAGTTATTGTTTACCTCTGAGTCTGAGTTAATACTAGATCAAGTGCATACTGTATTAACATTGTAGTTTTTGACGTTGTTCTTAGTCATCCATATTCTTTGTTGTTTAATAGCTTTGTGTTGATTTGCTTTGAAATTGATAAATGAGGTTAGGGGTACCTGACCTGTGAATGCATACATGCAAAAAATATGATCCACATTCCTATGTATATTTATCAAAAAAGAGTTGTATTTGGTAATAAATATTTCAATTGACCTAGTGACTGACTGCATAAGTGCATATATGTAGTACATAACTTACTACATGTACCAAAGCAAATTAGTCAAAGCCAAAGCAAATCAGTTAGAAGAAAGCTTTCAATTTGTCCAGAATTTCCAGAAATTTGATTTCGCATACTTAAACAAAAATTGATATTTTTGTTCTGTGATATTTGTTGAAATTGTTCAATTTTGAATTTATTTTTAGAATTTCTTGTAACATACATTGTTCTATTTCTTGTTTAATTCTTTGGTGCGTGTTTAGGTTTATGTTTGCAGACAGCCTTTACGAGTGAAGGTGGAGAGGAGTAAGCCTTATAAGATGTCAGGTAAGATTTGGATGAATGGGGTATTCATGATTAAAAACATTTATCAATAAATAAACACCATGATTTAATTTTAAATATATATGCTAGATGTAGCCATAAAACATTTGGCTTACCAGTAGGCCTATGTGTATGTGGACTAACTTGGAGTACTGAGGATCAACCTTCGGTGACCTATACCACCTGCTCATTCATAAAACATTTTAGCAATGCTCTTAAACTTCTAGAACAAGAAAATATTATTATATGTAAACATATTAGAGTGGTTTCCTTTCTTCCTGATGACATTTGAAAGGAATTAGTTACAACACCAAGAAACTTCTGATGGATATGATTTCAAATTAGATGATATTTTACTAGGGCAAGCACTGAATCCAATGACCGGGGTTATAGTATATTTGTAAAGCACTTATAGACATTGTATTAAGCGTTATATAAAAGTTTAATATTATTATTATTATTATTATTATTATGTAAGAATGAAAGTTATGTGAAACAAATGGTTATTAATATTGAGACCTGCGTTATTTTTTTGAATAAGTGTGCAAATCATACAACTATTCTACATTAGATATCTACTCATAAATAAGTGTCAAACCAAATTAATATCCAAAATAGATAAGGTGCAAAGTCAAACCATATTAATGTGCAAAAATAATTCAATACAATATATTTTTTTTGGTAAACATATTTGTGATGTCAGTGAACCCTGTATTGAGGTAGGCCTGAAGATCCCTGAACCTTTTGATTTGTTTGTCTTCTTGGAATTTGTTTGTGATGAGGTCACAAGGATGAACAAAACAACTTTCACTTGAATTGATGGAAGGATCCCGTTAGGTGATGTTGTTATCCAATCATACCATCGAAGGGGAATTGAGGGTCATGTGACTTTGTCTTTTCATTGAATTCTCAAATATCTGCTTTTAGATCACCGGTATTACTCCTGGTGAAAGAAGAAACCAATTATTACTTGATGATTACATTTGTGGAATATATCAATCGTTTTATGATAAGCTCACGTGACAGTTTACCCAGGGGACTCACAAGTACAGTGTAGAGTTCCATAAATTATGAAAAAAGATAGAGCTATTCTTACAGACTCTGTTTGTCCAAGGAGTTACTCATTAGGCCTGTCTTCATCAGCTCAAGATTGCCAAATATCCAGCTACTTCAACTATCCCGATCGCAAATTATCCAGTTAGTTTGCGCCTTCATCAGCCTGAAGTTCCAATTAGCAGGATATTTGGTCGGGATAACCATTCCAAGATATCTTCGGATAGTTTGCAAAATATCACTATGAATATGACTGACAAAGAAAACGGAAAAAATATACAGTTCCTCAGGTAGACAAAGGAACATCCCTTCACTGCTATTATGAAAAAAATGTGTAGAACATGTGTCACATGCATATTCACCTGTTTACATAATAGCAGTGAAGGGATGTTCCTTTATCTACCTGACGAACTGTATATTTTGTCCGCTTTCTTTGACTGTCATGTTCATAGTGTATCCAGCTATTTGTCTTGTGCGTCTGCACCAGACTGAAGATTCGCACTATGCGCGAATGCTTAGCAAATATCTTGAGCTAATTTCTCAAGGTCGAGCTTCAAGTTTCGAGGTTGAATCTCGAGCTGATGAAGATGCGATTTGTAACTTCGGGATTATTTCCCAAATCAGAAATAGCGGGATATTTGGTAATCTCGAGCTGATGAGGACAAGCATATTGGTTTGCCTAGCTGAAGCCCAAAATAGCAGCTGTTTACTTCCAGGAGTCTTGATAGCATCTGGACAGTGTATTGACCGGTCTGCATGAGAAGCAGGTCAGGTCATGACCCTTTGCTCTTGACCTCCATTCACCCTTTAAAATATGTCGAGATTCTTGTTTCAAAATGAATATTTTTTAAGAAAAACAAATCTTCACAGCTGGATGGCTAAATTGTTGACAATGTTTTACAGATAATTAAAAAGATACAAACAATTGCATTCATGTACCCTACAGTGTGTAGTTCATTTTAGGAATATCATATTTTTTAGAATATCATTTTTTTATGTGAATGTCATATTTTGAACAGATATTATGAGTCTGTGAAGAATAAACCTGATTAGTTCATCCCGTTGCATAAAAAAATAAAATCGTTTCACGTTGTGTAGATGTACAGTGTAGATGGTTGCCTAGGAGGGAGTTTACACTATTCAGGTCATAAATTATTATAAACCTGTCATCATGCTTTCACCCTTAATGCCAATGGCTACAATGTAAATATAGAAGGGCCGTAACTTGGATTGAACCCCCATTCACTATAATATAACAGTATACTCTTTCCCTATTAGAATTGTTGTGACTTGTGATGTCATAATGAAGAAAAATGTGAAAGTACTAATAGTACATGTACAGTTCCTTTTAAATTGCTACTATTGGTAAAACATACACTTTTGGTACATCCAAAAGATTTACACCTCTTGAATAAGATATCAAATTTACCAAACTACTTTGGAAATTTAGAAAGCAAAGTTGAAATCACTTTGCTAAATCTAAATTAAGTTTGAAAAAATGATGTTCATGCAAATATCCTGCATTTGTAATCCTCCAGATGTCATATTAGCATGGTTATTTTGGCTATATGATCATAAGCATGATAGCTCCTAGTCTCCCACCTAAATGTCAGGGTTTATTCCTATGCCTGTGAGATTGTGACCCTTTCTTTCAGAATGTGACCCTTTATAATGTAAAATTGCATTCATATCAATTATCAATACCTTCAATTCAATAATCTTCCTTTGTGGAATTAAGAAATACAAAACAACAGCAGCAACACCTTTATTTCCTGAGGTATTCTCAGTAATGAGAATGGTATTTCCCAAATGCAGGATATCATTATTCTACTGAATAAGTGATTCAATACCAGGAAGAGAGAGAGAGAGAGAGAGAGTAACTTTGAGGAAGGTATTGGCCACTTTACTTGTACCTTAATTATGTTTGGAGATTCACAGCTATTTGTCAAAAAATATCCTGATACACAGGCATATATATAAATTAAAAAGAGAATTCCAAAACAGGCCTTTGGAGGTCATATAGACATATCCTTCTCACAGAGTTGGAAGCATTGCAATATGAAAGAGAATAATTGTAATTTCTGTAATAGTTTATATTTTCATTGCAGAGGAAAAGGAAATTATTCTGGGGTTCGAGAAAAATACAAAAACCAATAGAAATAGTTTCTTTACTTTTTTATAAATATGGACAAAATTACTAGCTGAAGTGAAGTGAAAGCAAAGCAACTAGGGGACCATGAGGCTGGCTGGAACATTGCTCTAACTTCTAAATTTTGGGGGCACATTCCTGCTCTATATTGTTTATTTGTGTTTCGCTGTCAGCACTTCATCACCGAATATTGCCCAGTTTTATGTCCCTCTGACAGCTCAAGAACATCATACATCTCAGATCAAGGTCATTATTTCAGCTAAAAGTATTATATACCGGTACAGTGTTCTTGTAAGGTTGTAGTTATCTGGATAGGCATACGATCATTGATAGTTTTATACCATGCAAGCAATTATGAAAAGTGCTTTGAAACAAGATTGCATTGTTGAAAAGGAAAACAGGTTTGTGACCAGCTAGAGCTGTAATTCAATCATATGGTTGTGATATTTGGTTGTATCTACACTGTATAGTGGTTGCTTGTTTGATCATTGTTGTTCTTAATGTTGTTCTTTGATTGATGATATACAAATAATATATGTTTGCGAGTGAATTAGTGAATATACGATGCACGCATGTTAAGTCATAGTAAGATAATGAACAAGACTTATCGAGTTCATTGTCCATCTCATTCTGACTTATATGGTAACCAACTGCAGTGCATATCACCAATGCACGGGATAAAAATATTATTTGTTTTATAAGATGGGTTTACAATATGAGTAATATAGTCGAGAAATCATATGGTAACAATTAATGCTCGCACACATGATCCATTTTGACGCTCATTGGCTACATTCTCAAACCCATTATATCAATTAGAATTATTTTAGCACTCTTGTGTGCTTTGTCCATGAAGACATTGTCTCAATCATTAGAGGATTATGTTTATCAAACTTTGCAGCTCTCACACGATGGTAGCTAGTAGGTCCATGCTCACAAATTAGTTTTGAAAATAGATCTAATTAGCCAGAAGCCTGAGTTTAAATGCTGAGTGCTATTAAGGCTGCCAGTCAAACCATTTACTGGTAGTTTTTATCTCTTATGATTTATTTATGGCAAGAAAGTTTGAAACCAGGGGTTTTGTTTTCTTTCATTATGATATCCTGAAACAGAAACTTGTCAGTATATAATACACTGCTTTTGTTTATACTTGAATCATGTTATTGCGCTCGTGAAGTACACAAAATACAAATAAGTTATTTGATTGGAATTGCTTTCATGAACAAACCCTAGCTGTTAGCATGTGTAGGAAGTGGTTATCTATTCAGGCCTACCTGAACTAAAGTGGAATAAGCTTAACCCTGACTATAGGTGGGGCTAAGACCCCCTTTAACCCCACCTATAGTCAGGGGTTAAGCAACATTTTGCCAGTGTTAAAACAGTATACATGTATAGGTAATTAATTAACATTACCTTAAATCTCCGTGTATAAGGCGCACCTGTGTATAAGGCGCACCCCTATTTTTTTGGGGGGGGGAAAACAACAAAAAAAAAACAAAAAAAAAAAAAAAAAAAAAAAAAAAAAAAAAAAATCATTTTTTGTTTTTTTGTTGTTGTTGTTTTGTTGCCGAAAACCCACGCGGGGAAGGACCTTCACTTTACATCAAGGTGCAGTTGAAGTTGTGAACTTGACAAAAATAATAGTAACAACAGTCTAAGGCTTCATGATACCAAGTGTCCCACACCAGCCTCCTCACATCACCTAGCAGAAGCACTGTGTTCTATGCCAAACATCAACAGTCATGCATGATATGAATAGCATCCTCTAAATTTCTGACAATGGAGTACCTAGGATAGAACCTTGTGGTACACCATTTGTTATAGAAAACAAAATTGAGGAATTATTATTATAAACTACATATTGAGATCTATTAGAAAGATTACTTTCAAACCAAGTTGACAGACAAATTTGAGTGTTGTTGTAGTTTCCGAGTGGTGAGTCACCACACTGATTACTGAGCTAGGAGACATTGCCAGGCATAGCGCCATAAATCAAAACTAAAAACTAAAAACTAAAAAAAAAAAAAAAAAAAAAAAATTCTGTACCTGTGTATAAGACGCACCCCCGACTTTCATTTTTTTTCGGCGGCAAAAAAGTGCGCCTTATACACGGAGATTTACGGTAGATTATGCTTTTTCATGGGTATTTGCAACAATACATGATAGTAATGTCTATATTTCAATACATATTTTGAAGCCTTTGCAGTTCCTGAATGATTTTGTTAAAAATCATACACAAATTGAAGCCTATAAACTCTAAGCATATAATATGATCCTTTCAAGTTCATTATGTCTGATGCATGTCAGCGGCTTGGATAAAGCATCTATTACTGTGTTCACATTAGAAATATTGTAATCTTTACATTGGGAATAAGATTCTTATAACCTAAAGCGCTGGTGATAAGGGTCTATTCACATTCTTTATGAATTCTTAACAAGGATAATACTCAATAGCCCGGCATCAACCCTAATCTTCACTTCAATTTCGATCCAACAAACTTCATACTATTGTGATGAAGAACGGTAGCTAAAGTCTAGACACCCTTGCTGTAAACGGGTCAGCATACCCAGGGATTATAAATCATCTTCCAAACTTGCAAATTATTGCAGCCCTTCAACCTCACTTGAGGCTCCAAGACGCTCTTCTGACATGTTCCAGTTACCTCGTAGCCTTATTTCAGACCAGATGGTAGAAACTTTTCTCCCATTTCAGTTTAACAAAATAGGTTCATCTGTCAAAATCTGGCAAAAAAGGAATTATACCCCACCATTCTCTCGCTCCCAGAGCTGTATCTCGGTTACTTTATTGTTGGACAGGATTAGACCAGACAGAGATTCACTATCTTTTGAGAATGGAGAAACAATTTCATTTAGCCTGGAAGCAAAGTTAATTACTTTATTTCTTTTCAAAGTTTTTTGACCCATTTAACACGTGCTCTCTAGTGTTTACTCTTATTTCAAATAATTGTGTCGTTGCTGCAGATTTTTCTTCACAGTGTTTGATCCTACTTCCAAGCCTAAGGGTAAAATTAATTCAATTTTTTTCAATTCGTTTTATTAAACCATTTAAAATAAAAAAATCAATATACAAATCATGCATGTATGAAAATTATAGAGTTTAAATGGTCAGGGTGCCCCTAAAAGCCAAGGCTTGATGGTGAAGTAAGGAGATTAAATTGGAGAAGAAAAAACAGTGACAATAACTTGTGTCATAACATGTATCAACCAGGGACATGTTACCAATGTCCCTGTTCCTACTTTCCATTTTAGTACATCTGTTGCTCAATACCAATATTAATAATATGAGATTCCTTTTGGGGTTTTATCTTTAACAAATCAGTATTTTGACATCCTCAATCAGAGTCCCACAATCAGGCAAGCCCCTGTCGTCGCACCTCCAGTCATCACTATTAAACATCGCAAGGTCTTTTGCTCTTTTCATACCAGGAACTTAAAACCCATTTCATACACGAAAGGAAAACCCCATGACCCTATTCAGACCTCCAACAAGCAAATACTCCTTTCATATCGAGCATTATTCTGTTATGTTTTTGGCTATAATCTCAATGTTCCTCAAGAACTGGTTCATCAGAAGTCACAAAAGGAAACGGTGCCTGTACATGCTTTGCCTCAATCATGGTCCTGTCACCAATAGTAATGTCTTCAGCTTGTACATGTCTTTTTAATCGGATGTTTGTATTATTTAACCGTGCTGTGCTATGCATGTTACTGGTCTTGCATTTAACATGACTATATTGTAAAAAGGGCACAGGCCATGGGATTGTGTGCAAGCCTTGTAAATGAAATTTAGGTGGCTATATATTCCTAGTAGTTAGGTTTATTTTTCTGGCTTGTTCTTTCTGGCCTATTTGTTTTTAAAAAATCCATCGTTTTTAATGTTGAATCAGTACTAATTTGTCATGTCCCACTGCAGAGAGAGAGTGAGAGAAGAAAAATAAATCTTTTTAAAATGATATCAAATTTAGGTTTTACCTAAGGAAAAAATATTACAAAATTGGGGGGGAGGGGGCTACTTTTCAAGCTTGCTGGCATTAAAATTACACTCTTTAATTTGTTTTGCATTGAACTCTAAACACATTTTGGGCAGCTTTTTAATGACTTTCAGGGGCTTTTTTTTTGCATTAAGTCGGGGGTTAATTTTCCCAAGCCCCCATGTATCCCCTCCCTGGTTTTACCATGACTTGAAGAAAAAAGTTATGCCAGCATATTATCTGTGATGTGAAAGGGGTATGATTTCTGAGAAGACAAATAGAAAATAGATTAGGTTTGAATTAATTTTATCAGTGAGAAAAAAAAAGCTGAGTATAGTCTGTTGTCACTTTTGCTGTCAAAGAATAGAAGAACGTCTGATGTAATATTTACAATTATGATCTTGCATTGAGTTGCAATGAATAGAAATGTTAGACAATATGGGGTAATAAAGTTAGGGGATAAAATGATTTGGATCATGTGAATACTATTTGCTAGGATTAATTTGTTCATGTAAAACCCACCATGCCTTATTGCACATGTTTGCCGATGTTGTTTGATGGTAAACTTTGGAGCAAGGCGGCAGTTCAAACTCCAAAGTACACATTTTAGGCAGACTACAAACACGATTTAAGCTGTATCGTACACTTTATAGCTGCATATATAATCTTGAGTGTGCACCGCTCTACTTTTCGTCTGCTGGGATTTGTAAGATGCTGTTAGCTAGAAGCATGCCTATTGCTCAGTATGGTAACCACACTAAACTTTCAATACTGGTATTCATTTTTCGTGAGCTGTAAAATGGATTATAACCGTCATTAAGGAGACGTGTAATATGTACCGTACATGAATTGTAACTTGTATAACAGTCAAACTTTGATTGTTACTGAATTCTTTGACAGTCAAAGGATCCAGTAACAGTAGTTATCTTACGATTTTTTGGTCATAGTTGTTGTCATATAAACATGATCTTGTAGCAAAAATTATTATGTCTGTGTAGATTGTGGCAACAATGTTGAGTAAAGTACCTTAGCGAAATGAGGTGCTCAAAAAGATACGTCTGTAAAGCAAAAGGCATGGGATGTTTGTTAATTAAAAGTTATTTTGAAATATAAAGTCATATGATAAGGCCGAGCCTAGTTGAGAAATACATTTACATTTATTTACCAGCTCATGACCCTAATTATATGGTTCTTATTCTATCTGATAAAATCATGATTTTCAACAATTATGCATTTTGCGTTCCGGAAGCATCTTTTTGTGGCGCTACATTTTGCTATATGTTCCAACACAGACTATATAGAACAGAATGAAGATTTATTCTGTAATTTATGCATGTACATTTTGATGATACTCTGCATGTTTTCCAGATGATCATAACAATTTTTGCTCCGATTTCTTTCTACCTTTTGCTGTCTCTCTCTCTCTCTCTCTCTCTGTTCCTTTTATCTCACTGTCCGTCCATCTGTGTATTTACCTCTCTCTCATTCTTTGTTCTTTTTCTCTCGTTCTTCTTTTCTCCTATATCCAGGTTGTGACAAGTATCTTGACTATGTTGAGCTGAGTATGAAATGTAGAGTATGCGGAGACAAGGCTTCAGGGTTTCATTATGGTGTACATTCGTGTGAAGGATGTAAAGTAAGTCTACATTAACAAAAAACATTACATTTGTTTTCATTTAATTCATTAAATTCTGAAATTTCAAATTGTTCAGCCCTCTTGTTTTCACAACCCCTAAATGTACATTGTATGTTCACTGTCTACAATGGTAGTAACTTTATTAGACTAAAACTAAACAAGAAATTGCCAGGCTTCATATATATTTCAGTTGAAAGTACAATTATAATGTTTTTTCCTGATATGACCAGTACAAAATCAATTCAAATTGTTATTGGTAGCAAGGAAACCTGGAAGAAAAAAATGAAATTGATCTTTTACAAAAGATTAATTTTGTAATTGACTGCCATCTGGTCTAATCAATGAACATAGAAAAACAAAGAGGGGCAAATAAACTAAGCCCTTTCCCAGAACAATGAACCAAAGCAGTTATGGCATTCTTCGAAAATGGTATATTTTTCACAATTTAGAATATGTTACCGATACAGGCTCTATGAATTATTTTGAGTAGGCAGTAGTTCATAAAAAACATGTTTTGTTTCTCTTCGTGCAGGGTTTCTTCAGAAGAACACACAGAATGAAGCTAGTCTATAAACCATGTCCTTTCGTCAAGACAGAACCATGCAAGATCAACATAGCAACAAGGAATAAATGCCAATACTGTCGGTTCCAGAAATGTATGCAGGTTGGAATGTCACATGATGGTAAGTCCCCTACACATTAATCAGGATGACGACCCACTGGATTGTCATCCTCAAGACAACTGCCCTATGGACACCTACACCCTAGGACACCTGCCTCCCATGACAATTGTGCTTGGACAACTTCCTCTTTACAAACTTATCCCATTACCTCATACAACTAGGGGGCTAGGTGTCGTAGGGGCTAGTTGCCTGAAGGATATTGTCATAGGGGATAGTTATACCAGTGTATAGTTTCTAGGGGTTGACCGTTTCCTACATTCCCTCAGATGCAATGGGAAAAGGATTTTGTATTATGCTTCAATAAAAGAAACTTTCTTTGAACTTGATGAAGGATTGAAAGGCTCCAACAATAGTTACACTGATTGTTATGCTTATTGTTAAAGCTCTAATCAAATAAATGATACCTGCCCAAACACATGTGATGGAGAATGTATGATAGATGATCTTTAGAGTTTTATGCAAAGCTCATTGATAGAATACTAGAGATAAATGTATGTCAAGAGCTAATTATTAATTAATTAGTTAATTAATCTCTGCTTGGACAGGGAGAAGAGGCTCCTGCCCTTGATGCTTCTGTGTATATAGAGCAAATAGTTTATTGTCTCTGATTTTGTAGCCTCCCAGTGTGGTTGTGTGCCACCGGAGGATAACTTTTGCTCCTTTGTACATTATTTATGTTACCGTTGTTTTTTATGTTTAATTTTGTTGGGGGTCTCTTGCCATGGTAGGAGCGGCTCTGGCTCATTTGGAGCTAACGGTTTGTTGACTTTTTTTTTTTAGCTTCCAGGTTTGGTCGCATGCCGCAGGAGGAGCGGCTCTGTCGCCACTAGAGCTGACGGTTTATTGTCTTTCTTTTTTAAAATGAATAGCCTCCAGGTTTGGTCGCATGCCGCGGGAGGAGCGTCTCCGGCTCCTGGAGGAGCTCAAGGACGAGGAGACGGAAGCCACGGAGGAGGAGAAACATCGGGCGGAGATCAGGGAGCTGACAGACAGGATACACAGTATATACATCAACATGTGGATGGGACAGTTCATCTCCATGCCTGTAGGATCCAGAGCAACCCGTAGCAAGGAACCTAACGTAATGTCCTGTTCCTTAAAGCCCTACTGTCCTACTTGTAGCTACTTGCTCCCTCTATATAGAAAACTTCCCCAATTGGTACCTGTTGGTCCCCATGATCCTCTTTTTCTTATGTTAGTTGAGAGCTGAGTTGATGAGATCGCCACCTGTAAGTGACCTGGCTGGGTGGTCTAATCCCTTCTGGCCTAGTAGTATTAACGGTCTTTAATGTCAAGGGGCATCCTGGTTTTGTTTTGATGAAGAAATAAGACTGGCGAAAAGATATCCTGAATAGTATAGAAAGTAAAGGATGTTGATTGTTCTCTTTGAGAATGTTATATGGTTTTTAACATGGTACCATTTTCCATGCCTTGGTCATTATGAGAAGGATGAAATAAAAATTTCCTAATTAATATGCGACTTTTTATTACCCCTGCTATTAAGCTTGTGATTGAGGTATTCTGAGTTAATGCCGTTCATTCATAAAATATTATGAGAATTCACCGTTGAATACAGTTTCTTTTAAAATCCTCAAAATTTTCCAATTTGGTTCGATGTTTCAAACTGAATTAAAAAAAACATTGAATTTGTGTATTAACAAAGTCACTTAAATTGAATTCGCTTCTCATCAGTTCGTGTACTGAAATACGATCCTGATGTTCCGATGCAAAAGAATTATCATCAAGCAAAATAAAACATGATCGAAATCTGTACATAAACCAAGAGGCATGGCAACAGAGTCATTTAAAAACTTCCATATCTTTCTCTTCAGGGATAATTAATTTAATCTAGGGAAATCCATTTATTTGTTCTTTTTTTCTTCTTCAGGGTAAAACGGAAGATCACAAGTCAATGAAGGAACTCACCGAGAAGGAAGCGCTCACAAAATTCTGTCGAGGAGCATTATTAGCTATCATAGAAAGCCTGGCAAAGTTTGCCAAGAAGCTCCAAGAATTCAAGAATCTAGATTTAAATGACCAGGTAAGTGACCATTATTTCATGCTTATCCGTTATTGGTCTGTTTATTCCCTTTCTGCTTAGAGTTCATTGACATTAAAGGGGTCCGGTAACTTTGTCTTAGATCCTTTAAAAAAATCCTTGATTTAGCTCATGCTGCAATGATAATTATAAACCGTTAGGTCAGGAACCCCATGACTTTTACAAGCCAATCGCCTGTCTGATTATCAAGATATTTATGATTGAAAATCGAAATCAAATTTGGGTTTGCCAAACGGTTTTCATAACACGGGTATGAATATGTTCAAACCGGTCACTCAAAGTTTTTTGCTTTTTTGAGGCACTTCTTGATCATTTTGAAGAGCAATTCTTTTAGGGCGTCAATATAACACTATATCACAGACACTCATAACACTGTTAAACGATCTCTTTAAGTTGAACAAGTTGTCATATGCCTTGCACTATGATGCAAACAGATGCATAAATAGTGTATACAGTGAAACCTGTATATAAAGACCCCCTCAAGGGAAACATGAAATGTGATCTTTATAGGCAGGTGATATTCCTATACTAGTGGTCACTAAAGCAGGTTTCAATTTAGTTGTAACCTTTATTTGACTACATCTTCAAACTTACTTCAGACTGCACAGTGTCTAAAATGTTAACAATGATGGGTATTCTTTATACTTTGATCACATCTCCCTCCAAGTACATGTATGTAGATGGATCTTTTTTTTTGCCCGCATCACTTTGCGGGGCACCTAACTGATTTTCATCCGTCATATCTTTTTAAATTCACTTTCCACAAAACATGATACACAAATGACATATACACAAATGCCTTATTTGTTGTATTTAATAAATTTCACATTTTCTTATCTAATGATGAAATTGATAGTTCTTGTTTTAGGGCTTGGGTATATGAGATACCAGAAAGACTGCACGAAAGGAAGTCTTGGCGTGATTGATTTATGCTAGATAATGATCTCTAAACTGATACCGCTCATAAATTACATCCCCCACGGAAGCCTCAAGTACTGAATAGAACAACTGTTCAGTTTGGGACCAGCTATACACCATGTCCCAGCAAAAAATATATGTTGAATCAGGTTATCTCAGTTCAAGCACCATTGTGCAACGGGGCTTTGGAAATGGCCATCTAAATGTAGTTAGCCTTGCAACTCTTTAATATCAATAATTTTGTGATTTTTAGATTTATCATTGTTGCATTTTGTTTAGAAGCTGTTTTCTTATAAGGCCTGCTACCATATTGCGCTGCTTCCTTCAAAATATGAAATCTAAACTGTTGTGGATGTACATTCTGGGGGGTGTTTCACAAAGGTCCTAAGTTGTACTTATCTCTAAGTTGGACTTAAAAATTATGGAAAGCTGTTAGCATCTTTGAAAATATTTTGTGAAAGTTATGCATAAAATGTTAATTCAAATAATTCATATTTCTTTTATCATGTTCTTGATATGTAATTAAAGAAAAGTCTAAAATACCTCAATTTTGTATTTGAACATATTTCATTTTAAGGCTACAAACGGCTCTCCATAAAATTTAAGTCCAACTTAGAGTTAAGTTCGACTTAAAGCCCAAGTCCACTCCAAAAATAACTTACTTTCAATAGAACCAGAAAAATCAGACAAACCAATCAAAAAAAGTTTGGGCAAAATCGGATAACGAATAAGAAAGTTATGAATTTTTAATGACATGAAAAACATTGAAAATCATTACACAAATTGGAAACTCACTCATGAGTCTGTGACGTATAGTCCTCACTATCCATTAATTATTTTCTGTATATTGATAATATATATTTCCGATTTTCACCATAAGAATCTTATTTCTTCACACCAACATCCAAGTTAGATTGTTAGTAATATGTTTTTGTGTGGATTTACAAATAAAGAGTAATTTTTGTCCAGTTAAATCATGAACAAATTGAATTTTGATAAACTATTTATATAAAAATCAATAATTATGAAATACAATATTCAGAAAATAGTATCAATTCTTCAAAATTCATAAAAGTATTTGTGAAATGTCATGCACGCAATATGATACAAATCATATAACCTGGGCAAAGACATGGGGAAATCAAATTTTGGAGGATAAAAAGGGAAATGAATGGGATTAAACTATGTAAAGCAATCGATAAGTTGTGAGGACATGACGTCACAAACTGATAACCATTTTGGCGATTTGTGTTGCGATTCTCATTGTTCCATAGTTTTACATACTTTTTCAAAAATTCATAACTTTCTTATTAGTTATCCGATTTTGCTCAAACTTTTTTTGATTGGTTGTCTGATTTTTCTGCTGTTATTGAAAGTAAGTTATTTTTCGAGTAGACTTGTCCTTTAATATCTTTGTGAAACACCCCCTGGTCTATATGCACACTGGTCTATATTACTACGCACATGCTTCACATTCATTTCATTGTGACACCCCAAGCTTCATGGAATGGTTTACTACCTAACTTGAATCAAGTCTTTATTTAAGAAGAGAATATTATTGCAAAGTGCTCTACATCACAAGGAGAAGTTACAATGATGAAGGGAGTAATTACAGACATTACCAGGGGGGTGTTTCATAAAGCTGTTCTTAAAGTTACGCATGACTTTACAAACAACTTGTATATGAAGTGCCAGATAGGAAGCCCAAAGTTTTTCCTGATGTTTTAACAAAGTGTGACTATATTTCCAATAACCTCAATTAAATTATGGCAAAAAATATACTTTGTATTAATAATGTTTGTTATAATGAGAATGTTAATCTACATCTGCACAGTTAAACTTTAGTTGATATATTTAATAATGATTGAGCATCCCATTTGGCTTTTCATATATAAGTCGTTCGTAAAGTCATTCGTAACTTTACGAAAAGCTTTATGAAACACCCCCCAGAGGCCATACTGAACCAGGCAATGATCTAGTTTTGAGGCACCCTGTAGTGGAATTGATTTAAAGGAAGGAACACAATAGAGGAAAACAGATGGCTGTGGTAAACAAACACAGGAAAGAATCCAAACTCAGTCAGACAACCGATTGATAGAGATGCATTGTACTGATAAAACAATCGCCGTTCATCAATAATATAACTCTCTATAGTTAGATTCTTTTCATCCATGACATCACATCACAGATTTAAAGATTACACAGTGTTGAAACTCTTTCAATCTCAACGATTAGAACTTGATAGTTCGGAATGAATATCCTTTTTTTTCTTCATAGGTACATTTATTTAGAAAACTGTAAAAATAACAATCTCACATTTCAGATTCGAGAGTGTGTAATGACGGGCGTATTAAATGCAACTGGAGAACTTATACATATATTCCATTACTGCCATTGACCACCGCATATGAATAATCACAGTTGTTCTTCAAAATTTATATACCCATGCTACATGTAAATCTTTTCATCTCTCTTGTGAAAACACGCATGTTTCTGAATCTATGCAAATGCTATATTTGCATTTTTGCTGAATTTTGGTCAAGATATCCATTTGACCTTTCAGAGCTGCTATATCACTCGTTTGTAATTGGTTTCAAGCTTGGGTGTGGTTTCCCTCAAGTATTATTTTTTCTTCACAATTCAAAACCTGAAATGTGTAATGTCAATATGAGCATAAGATGAGGTTTCTGTTCTCAACGTGTCATTATCCTATCAAGGAAGTATATCTAAGAAAAAGAGAAACTTGAGAAAGTGAAGTCAAGTTGTGCAGTACATAGAGCAGTGTTAAAGGAACTATTTACCATATACCGTAAGAGTATTGAACAATCCATTTATTTTTAAGTATGTGATAAGCAATAGTAAGTTGTGATCCCTAAATCTGATGTTAGGTTTTTCAAGCAGTTTCAGTTGAATTTTACACAATTCAAGCACTTACATTTTGTCTAAGAAAATAAAAAAACTTGTTGAATTACACTATTTAAAGGTAATACAAAGTTTTGCGAAATTTTGAAAATTGGTTGGATAGTGATTCTTTATAATTTTGATATATTTGGATGCTCCTGTGAATGTATTATAAGCACAAGAAAATTTAGCCCCTAAAATTTACCGGTGCTCCTGGTAAATTTTGAAAAATTTCAAATAGCGCCTATGGCTGTATAATGGTAGCTGCGATCATGAAAATCTCAGAATATGTAGTTCTGATATATAATTTCCAAAAGAAAAAATAGCTAATCGGTTGATTTTAGTCCAGAAACATTGTTTTATAGCTTAATGAATATCTTGACCTTGAGAGGGAGCTATACAACATAAAGAGTTTATCATTAACAATTTCATAACTTTAGAGTTGATTTCAACCGCGACAACGATCACTGAATAATGTAGGATCGCATATGCTTCTAATATGCTCATTTGAACCAAATTCATGACTCCATTCCAAAAGTTTTTGTATTACCTTTAAGTTATTCTTTTAAGACCCAAAATGTGATCAATGTGCCCAATCCTTATCTTACCCTCATAAATTCTCATTCTCGTACTTCAGAGTTGTATAAATACTCATTCATGTCAGTGTGCGATAATGAGATAATGATTAATGAGATAATGAGATTAATTAGTGTTTTATAACTTAACTGTTTTATTACCTATCCATCCTATAGATGAGTTTTAAATTGCTTGATGCATGGCAGTAGCTTTGAAGTGATGATGAATGAATGAATCTAGACAAGTTAAAGACTTTCCACTGTTTCAAACTATTATTTACTCAATCTTCCGTGAATGCATTTCCTCATTTGAAATGATATTTTAGTTAAAGCGGGACTGCACTACTTTTAGCTACTTGCGCCCTCTAGAGAGCAAACAATGCCTAATCGGTGACCACTGGTACCCCATGATCCTCTTTTTCTTATGTTAATTGAGAGCTGATTTGATGAGATAACCACCTGTCATGTGATCTTGCAGGGTGGTCTAATCCCTCCTGCACATTAGTACAGATGGGCTTTAAAGGACCTTCCTCTCCTTGCTCGGTTCCCCTTTAATTGTCTGTTTATCTATATAGTGCCTTATACATCTATTGTATCTCTAGGTGCTACAGTATACGTGTATAATAATGATTACTGAAGAAGGAAATGAATCTCTCGTAATCAGGGGCATCTTCACAGTAATGAACCCAATATGTGTGTGCATGTAGACCTACTATATTCTCTTGTTACAGTGCTAGGCTCTCTTGCGGTAGAGATATGAAAGTGGAACTTTGCTTTGGTGAAGTTGAAGATTGATTTCAATCCATTTCTCAGAAAGTAATAGCTTGCACTTACTGAACATGTATAACAGATATTCGTTATACAGTTTAGATTGAACTTTATAGATATAACACATGGAGGAAATAACAAATATACACATGAAAGAACCTATTTTTTGTGAGTGAACCCATATATATTATTGCTAAATGATGTGAAAAGAAGGTCATTATAATGTAGCAATGTTATCACATTAATGATAAGATTCTTTTCCAAGGAAAGAAAGCAATAAATTCTGTAACAATGTCATTCAAAATTTTTTCATACATTTTTTAAAAATTGAGAAAATGTCTTAAAGAAAAAGTTGTGTTCTGGGAAGAGGTGAAAAATAATTTGTGAGCGTTATCATTGTACTTTGCAAGTGTGGAAGAACATTAGATATCAAATGTTCCCTGAAAAGCATGGCTCTTTGAGTGCCTTAATATTCTAAATATGGCATGTAACAGCATAGAAATCGGGACAGATTTTTACGCCACATGTTCGTGTAGTCCCATATATGTATTTCTGTGTAACTTTACCAAGACTGGGCCAAATTTCTTATCATTTTAATGATTCCAGAACCTTGCAATACACAAAAATTCTTATATGCTAGATGATCAACCTTTTCTGGTCGATTCCACACCGTTTCTTTCACGATGCAATCGCATGACCAGAACTCAACTTTTATCTTTAAATGCTTAAATGAGAATTGCAATTTTGATTTGTTCTTTGTAGGTGTGTCTGCTGAAACATGCTGCATTTGAGGTAGCATTGATTGCCACCTCATCAAGGTATGCTTCAGAGGGATTATGGTTCCCTACAGATGGGGTTTACTTCACCAAGAAGATGCTGGAGCAACTAGAAATCTCCTTCTTTGACGGGAAGTTCAAATTCTTTGAGAAGATGAAGAAGCTTAATCTGACGGAGAGAGAATTGGCACTGTTTTGTGTTCTGTCGTTAACATCACCCGGTAAGTCACTGGGCATTCAAGCTTAATCTAACGGAGAGAGAATTGGCACTGTTTTGTGTTCTGTCGTTAACATCACCCGGTAAGTCACTGGGCATTCAAATGAGAGGAAAGACAGATTTTCTCGGTATCATTATATGTGTTCTGTTTGGTGCCACAATGGCATTAAATCATATACGTTAAGACAGAGTTAACACCCTTCTAGCTCTGACCAGTTGGTATGAAGGATGGTTGTATATCAAAAGGGGCATACACACGTTGGTCATATCAGCATTTGCCCTTAAAGCCTGTCTGTACTAGTTCGGTCAGAGGGGATTAGACCTCCCTGCAAGGTCACTGACAGGTGGTTATATCATCAAATCAGCTTAACATAAGAAAAAGGGGATCATGGGGGACCATCATGCACCGATTAGTCATTTTTTTATTTTTTTTTATTTAAATTTATTAAAAAAAAAAAAAATCATCTTTATTCTTTCGACTTTACAAAACATAACAAAACATATATGAATATACATAAATAATATAACCAATAGAATCAACAACAAGAATATATCTGATTATACAAGATCATTTTTTTTTTTTTAAAGCAACACAATGTTTTTCCACCTATTATCAAATGATACAAATGTGTTATTTTTAACGTAAATGTATTGTTCAAGAGAACGATAATACCCTAACATGTATTTAAAAGAATTTAGTGAGAGTACGTTATTTTTGCATTTGTTGGAAATATATAGCATTTGGCATATAGATCTAAAATAACAAAATTAAATTGAACTCCAACGTTTCCATAAAACCCAAATATGAAATTAATTTTATTCAAAGTAACTTTATCCTCTAAAATGAAATGTTGGACATCCGCAATAAAACTTCTAATGATTGGGCAATCCCAAAATAAATGTTCTATAGATTCCACAGAGCTATTACAAAATGAACATAGGTCTGACTGCGAAATATTGTTTTCTATATAGAGGGTGCAAGTAGCTATAAGTATTGCAGTGGGGATTTAATAAACCCCAACCTAGTCATATGACAGTCAAACTGAATTAAACTCCTGTTTTATTCTCTTTAAATACTTTGGTCAATATAACGTGGTAACTGAAGTGGGTAGCTTAAGACTGGAGGGCACTTTCGTTAAAGGGTATTGTATGAAACTAAATCTAGGGAATTAAAGTTCTAATTGGTGATTGTTTTTTACTACGGAGTATAACCATTGTTGCCAAGGTTTTGCTTTCAGGCTGTTGCACTTCTGTAATCAGCTGGTTAAGGGAGAAGATCAAATGGAAACTCATTTAGAAATCACTTGTTCATTTTTCTCTCTTTCCTACTTGTACTCTTTCTTTGCCTTTTCAGACCGAGATGAATTAATAGAACGTGATGAAGTGGAGAAGTTCCAGGAACAGGTCTTAGAAGCTATTCAGATAGAACTAAGAACCAATCACAGTAATCATCGTATGCTTCTTCCAAGACTCCTATCCCTTCTGGTAGACCTCAGACAACTGGTCCTGGACCATATCAAACAGGTCCAGCAACTCATGCTGATGGATGATCCGTCATATTCAGGTCCTCCGCCACTCATTAAGGAGATATTTGGACTCTATTGATCAGCTTTAGGAGCTTACAAACTGAACTACTGAACTTGGTCTACCTGATAGTACTCTGAAGGGTCATCTACCTACATGACAACTCAACGCTTCTGCAGTATCAGATGTTTGCATGGGTCTTGTGTATGTGACAACTATAGCGTTTTGGACCTGTATGAAGAGGTCTTGTCCTAGTCTATTTCAATATGGTGACAAACATCTGAAGTGATGGTATATGTCAACTGGACCATATTCCAAATTGTCATCATCATGATGGACCAGAACAGAGTTTGCATCACCATTTTGAGGCAAGGGGCTCCAACATGTAGACCAGGACCTGTCTGATGATGGAGCAAAGCAAGCTTCATATACCTGTATGCCAACTGGACCATATTTCAGTCCTAGTCCACATCATCATGGACCAGAACGGACTGTAGATCTTCATTTAGATGCAAGTGGGACTATCATTGAGACTTGGACCTGTCTGAATTATGGACCAAAACAAGTTCACCATTCACCCCTTACTATGTAATTATATTTGTTTTGTAACAAATTTAACCAAGTGTTATTCACATTTGCAAGCAAAACTTAGAATGGCTGATACCACTTTATATCATCTTTTCTGATATGAACTGATGATTATTATTACTTTTTTTGTAATAATATCATTCATTATCTCATGTGATCATCATTCATCAACTCGTTTGACTCAATGCTCTATGCTATTTTAACCAAACTGACCTATCCAACAAATTTATGGTTGAGAGAAAAAATCTATTTTATTCCTGGTCAAAATCAAATTTGAACTCTATATGATATTAAGAATTGATGATTGTGAGTAATATGTTTTTAAATCTAGAAATTATATATTTTTTTGTATTAAAAAACAGTACTTTTTTCATTACGATGAATTGTGACTTAATCTTATAAGATTTGTTTATTTTTTAAAGTAAATAATGACTTTATTTCCCATTTAAACTAGTTATAAATCTGCAATCAATGAGAGTCTAATACAAATCTTATGTTTGAAGCCAGAAGAGCACTACTGCGGTGTAAAATTACAGCGTCCTTCTGCTTCCGAATGGACGAAATACAGAAGCTGTATCAACATGTAGTTACATGTAGGTCAGATGACGATGTATTGTTGATGGTGATATGCAATAGTCTGAGATTATGATGGTGAAATAATGAACAGATAAACTTATTTGTTGTCGTTGACCCTCTTGTGATATCATACGGTGATATACAAGTGTTGTTCTGATTGTGATAAACGAGATAAACTGACAAGCTTTTTTTGAAATGTGTTTTCATAGTATCGTCTGCTGAGAGCTAAAGGATATAAACTGTCATGTCTCAGCACATGTGTTATGATGCAGGTAGTACTTTATATCCTGGTGTTTTTTTTTCTCTCTAAAGTTATTTATCTTCTTTCTATTCTAGTAATCTTCAAAGGGCTATGCAGCCTACCCCAGGCTGCCCAGTGCATAACATAAGGAGATGTTGGGTCATAAGAAAAATTACTCTTCCTTATCGCAAACTATTTTTTTTTTTTGGGGGGGGGCGGGGGGAGGGGGGTTGCACTCTACCAGTATACCAGTATAAAACACACTTTTGAAATGCTATTCAATTTGAGAAATAGAAGGCATCATTTCGTTTGATATCAAGCCTTGGGTTTGAAATTGAAATGTAAATATTATGTCTTGAAGTTGATTTAACTTTCATTCTTGGATAAGGAGTTAATATTCTCACTCTACATATCAATGAAGAGAACTAGTTCATTGAACTACACATAAGTATCATGGTCTTTGAAGAGAAGGTTGAGTTCTGGGAAGAGGTGAAAAATAATTTGTGAGCATTACTCATTCTTATTATGCAAGTGTGGAAGAACATCAGTTAAGACATGTTCCCTGTAAAGCTTGGCTCTTCAAATGCCTTCATATTCTAAATATGCATGTAACATCGTAAAAATCGGGGGCTGGCTTTTTACGCCACGTGTTCGTGTAGTCCCATATACATCTTTCTGTGCAAGTGTTTGTAACTTTACCAAGACTTGGCCACATTTCTTATCATTTTGATGATTCCAGAACCTTGCAATACACACAAATTCTTATCATGCTAGATGATCAACCTTTTCTGGTCGGTTCCACAACGTTTCTTTCACAATGCAGTCGCATGACCAGAACTCAACTTCATCTTTAAACCTATACAGTTAACATCTGAATTATTCATACCCCTTGTAAATTCTATTCTTTGGGGGTGTTTTTTTGTAACGCAAGAATGAAAGGTGGATTGGTTGAATTATGACATTTGTTGAATACTTTTAGATGTAAGCTTTGATTGATATATGTCACACTGACTCTATTGCAAAATGAACCAAGACAAATCAAATTTTCACTTAAAAAAGTACAAAATTTGGTAAGGGTACGTATAGTTTAGGTGTTAACTGTATGAACTCACATATATTTATTAGCCTTATAGTATGCAACATGTTTGAGGTTTCTTGCAATAGCTCAAAGGTTCTACTTAGTTTCTAACTTTACGTTGAATCAGTCTAGTCTTTATGGTAATACTTAAAGATAAAGTTGATTTCTGGTCATGCGATTGCATTGTGAAAGAAACGTTGTGGAATCTATCAGTATTGGTGTGTACTGCAACTAGGTTCTGGAATCATCAAAATGATAAGATGTTTGGCCCAGTCTTGGTAAAGTTACAAGCACTCTAGTACTGTACACAGAAAGATGTATATGGGACTACACAAACACATGATTTTTATGTTACATGCCATATTTAAAATATACACTGGCATAATACAATGATAACGCTCACAATTCATTTTTCACCTCTTTCCAGAACTCAACCTTCTCTTTAAACCTTGTAATAGGCACCTTAATTATTATTGAAAGTGATTGAAACCAAACTGAATTATTACTAAAGTTTTCAAGAGATGCCAAAATATTATGATACAGCCATCATGAGGGATGTTTCACATTGGCCCATCTGTATTGTACTTGTTTCTTTGTGTGTATGATTGCTACTATTGTAGAGGCTGCATACAGTTTTATATAGATGACAAAAGAAATGATAGTTTTTATGTTCAATTTGTACCATGTATTATGTCCTAATCAGTGATCAAAATTAAATGGCAACATTTTTTACACTCTAATAGTTTCTTTGTCAAAATGTGAGCTCATCTTTCCAGCTCGTACACATAAATCTCATCAATTTTCATTACAATTTTATTCAAATACAGAATTCTAGAAATACTTTTCAAAAAGTGATAACAAGTTGATAAGTTCAAATGATTCAACGGTCTTGGAAGGTTTGGAACTATTTAGATTTTGTATTATGAAGTGATTTGAACCCATACTTGTTATCCCGGAGTCAAGTGGCTTGCAAATAAAATCATTATCAGTGCAAACACAGGGTTCTGATACCATGTGGGAGGTGAATAATTTTAAAAACATATTTGTTGAATCTTTTCCTCTTTTTGGCTACTTTCTGTGTATCCTTGTCTGTCTCAGTGTTCTTTTTCTTGAAATTGCTTTCTGTCCCTGATTATTCTCTTGTTTCCACTCCACCCCCCCCTCTTATCCTCTCTCAACTTATATTCTGTCCCTCCTATATTTGTGATATCTTTGTAACTGTACCCCCCCCCCTCTCTTGCTCTCTCTCTCTTCCCCCTCCCACCTCTTTCATCTCTCCCATCCTCTCTCTCTCTCTCTCTCTCTCTCTCTCTCTCTTCCCCTCCCACTTCTTTCTTCTCTGCCACTCCCTCTCTATTTCTCTCTCTCTCTCTCTCTCTCTCTGTCTCTCTCTCTCTCATTCTTTCTCTCTTTCCCTCCTCCCCCTTACTCTTCCCCTTTCTCTCTTTCTATATACCACTCCGTCATTTCCTCTCTATCTGTCCTTGTCATAATGCAATAAGATTATGAGCATGTCATGTACATTTTATAGATGGCTGTGGAAAATTCTGGTAGATTTACATGTATGTGAGTACACGTAGATTACTATCACTATCATCGTAATGTATGGAGAGCTAGTAAGCGAACATTCATTCAGAAGCATACTGGTAGATGCAATACTTTATTTTGCGTTATTGTAAACAGTAGCATTATGGCAGGCAATAACCGTCCTAATTTGTGTACATATAGCGACAAAGATAAGCCTGCCGTTGCTTATTGGTTTGAAGCAAAGCTCAGTAGACATGCAGGAGCCAACAAATGGAAGTACCCAAGATAAATTTCTCTCAATTAGGACCTAAATACCCAACTTCAAGTACCATCAAAACATAATCGCATCTATCTTCAAGTGTTGTCTTGGAGATAACATTATCTCTAACACGCAATGAATAATTGATTGTGAATCTTAAAACTAGATTTGACCTGCTAATATTGACCGGGAGATATTCCTGATTGCTCTGTATTGAATAACCGTTAAATAATTGATAAGAAGAGTGGGTTATACTTTTAACCTGCATCAGGAAATATTGAAAATGAAGTGTATGAATTGATATTGGTGTTTATTTTTTTATTATATCAAATAGTCTTGATGTTATTTACAGACTGGTTATTATTAGAAATTGGGTTAAACTTGGTTTGCAATGAATACATAGATGCAGAAAGAGAATATCAAAATGAGTAATGATTTTAAACTGATCTCAGCAGATTGTGTGATCTGTTGCATTTGTAATTGTTGCAATACCATTCCAGAAATCATATTGAGAGCAATTTCAACCGCATTCTTTTCATCCCCTAGAAATCAAACAAAACAGTCGTAAATGTTTTTGTACATTTCAACGGTTGATGAACAAGGCTATTGAAATTGACTTGGGCTGGGTTTTTGAATGTGTCTAATGAGGTTCAGAGACCTACCTATAAAGTAAAGTTATGTGCACTGAAGAGTAGAATTGTGAGTATACCGGTAGCAAGTCCTTATAATAGATTAATTGAGAGGCAGAAGGATGTGACAATGTGTCATAGTATTTGTATTAACGCCCTTCTGGCTCTCAGCAGATCATATATGAAAGCTCTTCTAAAGTTATGAGGGGATTTACAAAGACTTGTCATCTTCAATCACTTCAGAATTCAAATGTGAATAAACTCTATAGTAGATATGTTTAATATTGCCTAAATCACACAATGATAGGCAAATATTTGCCTTGATAACAGTACTTCCACATGAAGCCAAATGTCAGTTTAGATAATGTTATCAATTTGAATGTATGCAAAGTGTGCTATATTAACAAACACGTTTATGATTAATGTGAATGATTTATATGTAGTCAAAGACAATGAGACTATTGCCTCACAAGGGCGGATATATTTCAGTGTGGTTGTCTGAACATGTATTTGACTGATCGTAGCACCACCACTCCCATTTTGTCTCCTTTGTACTTAGTCATTACCCCCCCCCCCCTCCAGTCCTCCCTTGATATAATTGGTTAATATGTCTATCTCTCAATGATATTACCTGCCCCCAGGCACGTACACAGGGGGGGGGGGGGTTTGGGGGTTAAACCCCCCCCCCTTTGGTAATTTTTTGTGTGTAAACCCCCCCTAAATTTCCCTAAAAACCCCCCCCCCCCTTTTGGATTTTTTTTTTTTTTTTTTTTAATTAAAAAAAAAAAAATTCCCATGGTTGACCTAAAAAAGCTGACCTTACCCCCCCCCCCCCCAACGGAGCAAAATGTCAATTTTTCAAATTTCGAGACCCCAAAAAAAAAATGTGACCTCTTACCCCCCCCCCCCCCCCCCCCCCCCCCCCCCGCTTATTCAGCGGCTGGCTGAGTCGTTGCGAAATTTTCGGCCCGATTTATAAATGTTAAAAACCCCCCTTGAAAAAATCCTGCGTATGCGCCTGCCTGCCCCCCCCCCCCCCCCCCCCCCCACTCCGGGAACGAAGGGATACCATGCATGTTCCCAAACTCTCCGCTCGTAACAAAAGAAAATAGTCTACCCGTATTGACTCTACACACCAGACTTTTGCTGAAAAGGGGGGGGGGGGGGTGCTTAATTGGAACACGCATATGCGTACCCTAAATAACACTCGAGTGGGGGGGGGGGCCGGGTGATATCATTACTGGTACTATTGACATTTTTTTATTAGATGTTTTGGAAAAATCGAGTCCAGGAGGTTATGGAGAGGGAGATTATGTAGTTATTGAATTTCTTTTGAATCACTATGAAACGATTATTGTGATGTCTATGATTGTTAGACTGATTGGCAGTGTAATTTGAGTAGAATTGTTACTGTTGCTTATTGGAAATAAATGTTCCTCTTTCCCATACTAAGGTGATCATTATCCCAAAAGTTTTCAAGGATGATGGAAATCATTTCAGAAAAATAATAGAATTTCGGGACATTCTTTTGTTGACGCCCCTCTAAAATGTTGGGAGCCCCAAAAAGAGGAGGTCATTTAGGACACATTTCTGCCAGGATTTTCAAAACAATTATGTTTGAAGTCGAATACTGATGCAAGAATACAACAGAAAACTAAAATGATGTATACTTTCATCAATATTTGTCTTCAAACACATTTTTAGGGGAAATCTTTGCAGAAGTGTGTCTTAAATGACTTCCTCTTTCACATTATGATACAATTTAAGTGAAATTTTGCCATCAAGTTTTTGGAAAATTTGAGGCTCCCAACACTTTAAGAGGGGCTTTGAGGTCATAGCAGTACTAACCACCTTTTAAAACGTAAATGTATATATGTCGCATGTTATGGAACATCAGGTATATTTTACAGGAGCATAATTGCACTGTACGGTATGACAAGTACTGGAAAGTATCATACATAATGAGTAAATGTGCTGGAGTAAATCATATGTATTGTGAAGCTTGATTATCTTAGCAATTGATTGTACAATTGATTTGTGTGATTTATTGCACTAAGTGATCAATGCATTCAATCTCAAAAATCAACTGACAATCAATAGAGAAGTTTTCTTATTAGTTGGTTCAGGTAATTAGATATGCAGTATTAACAATCCGTTACATGTCTGATACAATTGAGAAAAGAGTTCTTTTGAATTATGGTAAGATTTTACTAACAAATATTTGTAGTTGTACCTTTACAGTTGGGCCCCGTCTCATAAAGAGTTGCAATTGATCCAAATCAAGCGCAAGTTTGCAGTCTCCTATCTCTTATGTACATAGTTGTGATTGATATCAACTCTTTATAAGACGGGGGCCCTGGTGTGAATCTAAAATTGACAGTTTTATAATAACAGAATCATGCAGTTTTAAAAGCCAGCACGACAATTCATCATAGTTATAGATATTTCTGGGTTACCAATGGGTTTAGGAATTATTCCGATTTGTTATTTGAAATTGTCCTGATATTACCTCACCACCTCAGAATAGACCTCTCTTTAGTTCGTGAGAGAGAAAAAATAGCCCAATTAGGCCAAATTAAAAAAAACAAACATGTTTAGCGTCCTGTTTTTGGGAAAAATAGAAATGAGGAGGCCCCTTTTTTTTCTTTTTCTTTCTTCTTCTTTTTTTTCAAAATGGCCACTCGGTTCATTTTCCCTGTCAGTGGGGCTATTTTTCAAGATGACCGCCGACATTTTTTTTTTTTTTTTTGAAATCAGAAATAGATCCATTTTAGCAGTGTTTTACATGTTTTTTTTTCCTTTAAAAAAAAAAAAAAAAAAATTTAAAATTCAAAAATTCAAAAATTCAAAAAAAATCCAAAAAAAAAAGGAAGCGGGCGGGGACGCTAAACCTGTTTATTTTTTTAATAGCCTTATTGTTTCATACTGTGCACTATTACCCTGTTTTGTATTTATGTTTCTAAGAAAGGTTAGCAAGAAGTACATGTAAATCTCTATGAACTAGATAATTATATAGATATTACCTGGGACCTGTTGCATAAAAACTATTAATGGTAAGTTTAAATGAAACCCTGATTTGATTGGTTATTGAGTGATGTTGCCATGGTAGTTAGTATTACTGGCAAAGTTACCATCAGTAGTAAGTTTTATGCAACAGGGCCATGTTGTTTTTAGTGTGGGTATTTATTATATGTAAATATGAACTATATATATACTCCTGGCTCCCGTTTGTATAAAAAGTATAAAGCTGAATTCTCGTGGAAGTATAATGTGCCAGTTATATGTGAACGTGTATATCCATGTAATGTACTCGGATGATTATATAGGCACTACAAATTATGATATATTAAGAGATTGAACAATGAGTAGATAGAATCAAGTGGCGATAAATGATGCCAAAAAACTTCCATAGATTTGCCAAAGATGGTTTTCTTTTTTTAAATGATGAAATATAATTTGATTAATAAAATGATTGCTTTTGAAATCTTCAATCGTTTCTGTTTCCCCCCTATTTTGTGGTAATATTGCGATGAGTTTGAAGATGGGTTGTCAACCTTTAAACACACAAAATTACCTCAACCAACTCCAATCTCTCTTTCTTTCTCTCCCCCCCCCCCTTTCTCGCTCTCTCTCTCTCTCTCTCTCTCTCTCTCTCTCTCTCTCTCTCTCTCTCTCTCTCTCTCTCTCTCTCTCCCTCCCTCTCTCTCTCCCGCCAAGTGAACTTCATCGATTATGTTTACCAATGAGAACTGTGTTCTTTCTTTCTTCAAGGTGGTATGATCAACATTTAAGTTGGATTTGTTAAACCTCAACTTAGGTCAGATTAGGACCCCTTTCTTTTGAATTATGAACTTCCTCACTCCCGGTGACGTGGGTGTAAGAGGCAAGTGCCCCCCCCCTCCAACTCCTTCCCTGCTCGAATGTCAAAAGTGATCGAGAGATGCCAAAGAGGGCGAAATGGAATGCTTGAATTATTACGTCATTGTTATGATCGCAGTTTTGAATGGTGATGGACTAGGTTAGCGAAATTAGATTTGTTTTGTTTTTCTTCTTCAGTCTTTGTAATTTTGTTGTTGTTATTTGTCTCCCTGCCTGTTTTTTACCCGTACAAAATGGAAAGAAGGGAAGAAAAAAAATGCACAGCGTTAGCTTGTCGTTCTGCCTCTTTTGGACAGAGATGGCGCTCTCCAATCTTACTCGGATGTTTACATTGAAGAAGTCTATACATACAACTCACGCGCAAGTCTTGTCCTTTCCCAGATGCTTGTCCATTATTCCCTGTAAAATAAGACGGAATGGTATGGTAAAGGCCATGAGGGAATTGGACAAAAAATATAGAAAACAAAAATTATGAGGAGAGAGAGAGAGAGAGAGAGAGAGAGAGAGAGAGAGAAAGAGAGAGAGAGAGAGAGGGAGAGAGATGACGATGACGATTAGATTTCATTTCTGCGTCACTAGATTTCACTGTTGAATTATATTTTGCTTTTCCAGTGTGGAATATTATATCCAACACAGGCGTGTACACAGGGGGGGGGGGGGGGGGGTTAACCCCCCGGTATTTTTGTGTGTGTAAACTCCCCCCATAACCCCCTAAACCCCCCCCCCCCCCACCTCCCCCCCCCCTTTTGGATTAAAAAAAAAAAAAATATTCCCATGGCTGATCTAAAAAGGTGACCTTACCCCCCCCCCCCCCCCCCCAACGGAGCCACCGTATTCCCCTCGGATCCATATATAGATCGAATAAACTTTAATTTCAATGTTCCGTGATTGTTTTCATGGTTATATTCTTTTGCCATCATCTACTATATAGGTTTTTTACTCCGACATAATGTTCTACTATCAGAAATCTGCCGAGAACTTCCGCGATAGTATAAAATGAAGAGGTTATGGAAACAGAAAACTCCTCTTTATATGATATTTCAGTAGATAATAGTGTAAAGATCAGGGGCAGTCATAGGATATATATTTTGACGAGGAGGGGGGGGGGGGGTGTTGGACCATGGACCTACTAATGGTTGGACAAACATGGGTGTATAAAAATCTGCAAAATATATAAGGAATCAAGGAGATTCGATATACCTTATTATATTCAAATGTGCGGATAGGGTTTATAACTAAGGGATGGCTTCCCCCATCCCACCCCACCCCATTCCCTCACAGTTCTAGACCTTGATAGATAGGGTCATGATGTGTTACTCTACAAGCGATCACCGTATCATATATGTTTTGAATTGAGCATTCTTGTTGATGGCAAAGGGCGATCACAGCTCAGGTTTCATTGCTTGCAACAAGACAGTAATCAAATCAGGGCGTAGACAAAACGTGATAAAAATATCATGAGAAGGGTGAATGATCTGATGTTTCTATGTAAAGGTAACATTTTCTCGTGACTACCGCATTCTCTACTTAAGACGATTTGAAAAGTTTGGGGGTGTTTCACAAAGATTCTAAGTTGAACTTATCTCTAAGTTGGACCTAAAAATTATGGAAAGCAGTTAGCATCTTTGAAAATATTTTGTAAAAGTTATTTTGAAAGGCATAAAATATTGATTCAAATCATTCATATTTTCTATCATCAAGGAGATTTCATGTTCTTGGTTTGGAATTTATAAAAAAAAAGTCTAAAATACTTGAATTTTTGCTTTTGAATATATTTCATTTTAAGGCTCCAATGGCTGTCCATAATTTTCAAGTCCAACTTAGTGTTAAGTTCTACTTAGGATCTTTGTGAAACACCCCCAGCTACACAAATAAAAATGGAAAATATCCCAACACGATCGCAACTATGTTCGAGAAATGATGTCAATAACCCATGTTATATGTCCACGCCCCCCCCCCCCCCCCACTCAGTGTTATTTAGGGTACGCATGTGCTTGTTCCCTCTTTTTGAAAGCACCCCCTATCTGAAGACTGCCAACATTTCTGGACCCCCCTTTCGATGGCTTTTCGCGGGCTTTTCCTGCCTTGGAGACCCCCCTACATACGAAACACTGCTCAATGAACCCCCCCTATCTCAGGACATGCAGACCACCCCCCCCCCCGTATCTCAGATAAGCTGTCATTACTGGGGGGGGGGGGGGGGGGGGGTTATGTCCAATAAAAATCATGTTCGGATCACGCAAGTCATCATGTTTGCACATTTCAATAAGTGACGCAAGGCTTATTTTTTACATTGTAGTTGCTAACCTTTTCTCCGTCTGTAATTGTTACGTTTGTATGTATAAGGTTAACAAATTTTGCTAAATCTGAAGCCAATCTCGAGATAAGGACATGAGTAGAAAGGGGGGGGGGGAGGCTGAAAGTACATGGAGGTATGAAGGTAAATACACTGACCTCCATATTGGAATATTGTATTTTGTTAAACCTCTTTAATTGAAGTTATGACAATATGGTTTATTCTTGATAGGTAAAGTTTAAATAATACTCTCCAAACTTTACTATAAATCAATCTTACGATTCATAGAGGTTAATCAATTAAGATATGAGAAGATGTAAACTTAATCTATTAAGAATATACTTCATTGCCACAATCATAAATTAAAAGTGGCAAGAAAATAATTCTAACCTTATGGGCAAGAGCGTAGAATTATTAAGGAGAAAGTGTTGGTCATATAGGTGGAATAAAAAAATTTACCCCAATTTATGGAATGATTTTGACAATGATTTGTTCCTAATAGATCTAAATAATATACATTCTCAGATTTTATTGAATAATAATTTGCAAGTGTTCGTTTTGCGTGACTGCTAAAGCATGTGTGCGCTACTATGCTAATCAACTAGGGGACCAACGTCCTTAAGTCAAAACTGACAGTAATGAAGATTAATGCAACACAAAAGGGCACTAATAATATAGCTGATCGACACGGTTTTGATCCTGGCCTGGGGCCTCACAGTAACGAGGCCATTGCTTAGCCACTGAATCATGACTGTACGCAGCGGGGGCTAGGGTACGTTGCCGCCCCACAAATACAAACAAACACAAAGAAAATGCAATAATTATCAATAATTCATTGGCTAAGCAATGGCCTCGTTACTGTGAGGCCCCATGATAAAAACCGATTCGATGTGCTATATTGGTGCCCTTTTGTGAGAAATTAATCGTAACGTAAATGCTGTCATTTATGACTTAAGGGCGTAGGTCCCCTAGTTGATTATTATAGTAGCACACACATGCTTAAGCAGTCACGCAAAACAAACACTCACACATCATTATTTAATAAAATCTGAGAATGTGTACTATCATCTAGATCTATTAGGAATAAATCATTGTCAAAATCATTCCATAAATTGGGGGTAAAAATAATCATTTCACCATTATGACCAACACAGTGTAGTATTAAACGTTCACATCATCAGCATCATCATGCCACGTATATGAAAGAAGATATATATCGATGTTCATCAACTTCATCATCGACATAACACCACCACCAAAAAGAAAAAAGACACAATGTCCACAATCCACACAAAACAATTTCATGAAATCTTTTTGTGTAATCCCAATACATATACTTTACATTTAGTGAAATCAATAATGGTTGGTCATCAACATGCTCGCAACGCAAGCCCATCAAATGAAACAATAAGACATGAATTTAAAATCTAATCTGAATGCTTTATTAATTGTTGTATATATACTGATGTATAAAAGTTACAAAATAATGAATTTCCTTCAAATGATATCATTACCGATGTACATTTCCTGCCTGTCAGTCATGACTAACAAATGGCAAAATGAATACTTGAATGTGATATGCTTTAAGATAGGCAAGATAAATGCTTCATGTATATATAATAATACTGACTATAAAAATTGCAGTTAAATAGGATATAATACACTAACTAAGGCATAACCATGTATTCCATGAATTCCTGAAGCTAAGTATTGCTATCATAACGATAATACACGTACTATCATAAGAAATCTATGAGTAGTATTTGAGTACACAGTCATGCTAAAACATTGAAAATTGAAATACAAACTCACATTACATGTGGAGCACAGTTTCTATGTTTTTGGCCTATACTATAATGAACATAACAATGGTAAACATAACATTAATGAGGCCTATATTTTGAACCAAATGCATACATGTACAATGTGATTTCAAATATTTTCAGGTAAATGAGAGATGATCTGAACATATAAAAGTATGCTTCAGAGTTCAGACTGCATGCAGCAGCAAGTACAGAATACATGTATTTTACACAATTAGGCACTTTGCACACAATGCAGTCATCGTTTCATCTTTACTATTTCATATGAAATAATAACAGTAAGAAATAATTTGTTGTTTGTTTCATATAATAAATGCGTTTCTAGTAACAAATATAAACAAAATGGACTGTTTTACATACTTAGTAATCTATTTTTATTTGTTATCATTTCAAATTCGTGAGATATTAATCCAGAAGACCTTTCCAGGGTGTAACCACTGTTATGCAATATGGCAATGGTTAAAAAATAAAAATTGAATTAAAGAAACATCATGAAAAACAGATAATTGGATACCAAGAAACAGTAACAATGCTGATAAGGAATTTAAAGAAATCAAACTAACATAGATTAATAACCCAGAGTAAAATTACCTCGTTATTGATTTGCCTAACCAAATGATATTTTAAAGCAGAGTTATTATTTAACTATTACAAGTCAATATACATTTTAAAACCTTATTTCATGTTTTCTTGTAATTTACTGTACACATGACAATGTTAGTCTCCAGACTTATGCTTAGTCTTTTCTATTATTTTTTTTTTACAATAACCAAAATTGAATTGAATTGAAAAAAAAACACAATTTGATTTCAAATACCAATTTAAATACATGAACTACCAATCGTTCAGTATGATGCACAGATTAATATAAAAGCCGAGTCAACAGCTAAAGCTTAGTGATTACTTAAAAATTCAACTTCATTATTTGTTAGTCAAAATCTCTTCTTTTCGATAAGAAAGAACATTTCAATTCTGATTGGTAGTCCATGGTATAGTTATTGAATTGAATTGAATTTGAATTTATTAACACATCACAATAATGACAGTACATTATATTATGAACAATCATACAATGCAAAAAATAATACTGATACATGTATACATAACATAAGAGTAAAGTTGATTGAACAGTAATGGTTTTAAACGATATTTAGACATAGCTCTGCAAAAGATATACACAAAAATATGTGTATTACTAATATTTAGGTGAAGTTGTTAATATAAACTATAAGCTAGTCGAACCTAGTTCCATTCTTTGGCAAGAATTAAAAAAAAAAACTTGTTAATACATATGAATGTATTTACATATTTATATACAACCAAATAATACAGTATCATGTGACTTTTTTACATTTCTAAAAGAAAAAAAAGTTTAAGTGCTAAAGCATTTATAATGAAAGATAACAAATCTTTGTGAACAAATAAAATCATTATTGTGTTCTTTAGCTTGATGTATCAATACAAATAATATCATACAAATATGCGCAGATGCACAAATCCAGTAAAAGCTATCATTTTATGACTTATTATAAGAGCAACAAACACCAATTGCTTGGTGAGTAAACATATAAACATAGTTATAAAAATACATGTCTTTGACGTTGGGGGCAAGAGTTTTTAACACAAAAATTACCCAACCTGGCAAGTTGGAAAATCAATATTTGTATTTGTAACACCAATAGCAAATTGTATTAAGAGTTACAGCAATCACTCAGTATTTTATTGCTTTCAAAGTCCTGAGAAGCTTGTCAAATTCCAGAAAGAGGGATTTATCAAATCTTCCTCAACTTCATGGAAAGTGTGTATCTAGATCATGGGGGGGGGGGGGGGGGGGTTCACAAAGATCCTAAGTTGAACTTATCTCTTAGTTGGACTTAACAATAATGGAAAGCCGTTAGCATCATTGACATTTTTTTGTAAAAGTTTCAAAAGGCATAAAATGTTGATTCAAATCATTCATATATTTTCTATTATCAAGGAGATTTCATGTTCTTGATGGGGAATTAATAAAAAGGCTAAAATACTTCAATTTTTACTTTTGGGAATATTTAATTTCAAAGCTACAGATGGCTCTCCATAATTCGACTTAGGATCTTTGTGAAACACCCCCCCCCCCCCAGGAGCATCACTAGACTTTCTCACATCTCACACATGGAGGAGGTAGAAGGAGCAGAGACAGGGGCACTCTTAATTTAGGTCAACTCATTTGGACTGAGAAGGGAAACCAGACTTTTTCCTGAGAGGGTTACCTACTTGAAGACACTCTCCACGCTGTCCATGAAGCAAGCTTGTTCAGCAGATTGTGGGATACGCAGATAGCGACACTTCCTCAATGATCTCCAGTCCTCTTCAGTCACTGGCTTAGAGAGAGGTTGGTCCTCCTCACCACATGCTGAACTAGACCAAGAACAGCGTCTTGGTTGAAACTCTTTGTTCTCACGTATCGGAGGCAGGATGATGGGTGGGAGATTCAACGGAGAACCAGGTCTTCCTGGATGCTCAGCTCTCATCACTCTTGAGTTTGATCTTGTAGAATGTCCCGCTCCAAAGAGATGAGACGCATGTAGAGGAGATGGAGTACGCATTGGGTAGACTTTGCTAACCTGCCGCTTTCGCTCTTCCGGTGCTAGCACACCCTCTACCAGAATAGGCATGGATGTTTGCTGCTCATCAATGGATGCCAAGTCACTCAAACTAACAGCGGGACCTATCTGGGTGCGTGATCTAGCAGCATCAGCACAGGTCTTGTCCAAGAACTCTTTGATCCGATGTTGAGTGCTATCCATAAACCCAACATCACTTTTCTCAGGCACAAGAGGCGTCTGCATTCTCTTGTACTTGGAGATGTCAAGACTCTTTGCTGGTTCTAAATTTGGCCCTGGCTCTATTCGGATCTGAAAACTTCGAGCTGGATTTGATCTCTTGTGTTTCCTGGGTGAACTTGGTTTGGTAGGCACTAGGAACTGATCCAAGCTGGTGCTCGGTGAAGCACTTGAAAACTTCTTACTTTTTGGACTAGTGCTGGGAGAACAAAATACAGGGGGTCTCCTCAGCTTATTCAAGATGGGATTTCTACACCTGGGTTGTTCAGCATTTTCACATTCAACATTTTCTGGATGAACAACAATGTTTGTTTTGCAGTCATAATCACCTGCAGCTGCAGCACAAGTTAGATTTCCATTTGAGCTGAATTTCAAAGCAAATTCATGTCTGTGTTCGTTTTCAACTAAATCCGAAGATGTTTGATTTTTGCAAAGAACTTCAGTGTTTCTGTCATTCATACCATGTCCCCTGATTACTCTGTCCCCAACGTCAGATTTGGAGTGACAAATTCTCAAGCTAAAATCTCTAGAGCTCTCTTTGACTTCGCCCAAGAAAAGCTTTGATTTCTTGGACTTTAAGTTTGAGTTTTGTTGATGCTGTCGAGATGAAAAGGTCTCCTGACATGTCTCTAATTGTCGCCTCATCGATCGCGTCCGCCTACGAAATAATTCTCTTTCGATTGAGTTCAGGCGAACGATGTTTTTGGAATGATCTACGGCCTTTATCGGAGAATACATTGTTGAGGAGGGCTGGCTGCTGTGTGTGTGTGGTGATTAGACTACCGTGCCGCGCCCCTGTTGATGCGATGCGATGCGGGGTTAGGATGCAGAGTCGGGTTACCGTCCGGGAATGAACTTACGTCGTCTCGTTGTGTACAAAGAAGACGGACTAGCTACATACAAAATACTCGTTGCCTAAAATTGATGAAGTTCAGGCTTTTGCAGATATTTCATCTATCCTGACGACACTCACATCTATCTACATCCATCAGAGAGACGTTGATACCAAAGTACTTGAAGAATTTAGCTCACAGCTCCAAAGTTTCTGTCAAGTTTCACTCTTTTGTTCGCGAATCTGAGTCACCCTCCTAGCCTAGCCCTGTCCTGCGAAACTTTCAACGTATTGAAATTCGAGACCCTATTAGTCTTATACCAAGGCGTGAACTAATACACACTCGTCGAGATCGATTAGAGCTAATTTCACGCTGTTCAAGCTCCTCGTTAAAAGGGATAACGATACCTGAAGACAAAATACATAGATTCTCATTTTAAAAAATGGTGAAAACAAAATTGGTGAAAAATATTATTGTGATTAGAGCAAACATATGCACCTGATTTTAGGCAAAAACGGGGTTATATTCTTCAACTTTTTTTGAA